>NC_133658.1:910649723-910926343 GCF_037893015.1 Macrotis lagotis
TGGGATCATGAAAAGTTGGACATAATTAAGCAAGAAAATAATGTATTAAAGAAAGCACTGTGTTTGGAAATAGAATATCTGAATTTGAATCTTGCTTCTGTCATTTGCTATATGACCTTAGACAAATCACAACTACTACATCAATTAATAAAGATCTATTTTATCATTTTCCCAACCCCCGTTGGGAAAAACAAAAACAAAAACAAAACCCTAAAATGGTTAAATGGGTAGGAAATGTAATGCTCAGGAAGATCTGAGTTCCAATAGCCTCAGATACTTACCAATGTCCTTGACATTTCTGCATATGTAAAATGAAGATAATAATAGCTCCTTCTTTCCAGGATTTTTGTGAAGATTAAAATAAGATGTTTGTAAGGTGCTTTGATAATGTACTTTGGGAAACTCCATCTGAGGAAGTATGAAACACAGAGGTTCACTTCAAATTACTTCATTACTGTACTATACAAACAAACTGCAATATAAAGGATCAGAATTAAGTCTTTCAAAATTATTTGTCATATTATTTGTGGTAATTCTTGTCCTTCATTTTAAAAGAAGACCAAAATGACTATATTTGAGACAAATTACAGCATGTCCAACTGTGGCTGTTCAGACCAATAGGAGTTCAGAATGCTCTACCACAGGTTGGGCACAAAGAGTCCATGTGAACACCTGGGGTGAGTATTCTAACTTTATATATGTCACATTTTCTTTGAGCTGCTTCAATTCTACCCTCCTCATAGAGCATGGTATTCTTGCTGATGAGGGTACACTGTGCTGGGTGGTCCTGTGCTAGTGTCACCTGGGTTGTACAATCAATTCTAAAATTCTTCAATGAGACCTTCAGGGTATCTTGGTATCATTTCTTCTGACCCCCTTGTGAGTGTTTGTCCTGTATGAGTTCTCCATAAAACAGGTTTGTTGGCAAGCATGTTTCTGAAATTCTAATATCATGTCCAGTCCATAGCAGTTGCAATCTCTGTAGTAATGTTGGAATGCTAGGTAGTTTCGCTCAAGAAAGGACCTCAATGTCTAGTATCTTCTCCTGCCAAGTGATCTTCAGAATCTTCCTAAGAGAATTTAAATGGAAGTGATTCAGTTTCCTGACATGGCACTGGTAGGCTGTCCAGGTTTCACAGGCATATAGCAATGAGGTCAGGACAATGGCTCTGTAGACCTTCAGTCTGGTGGCCAGTCTAAGACCTCTTTTCTCCCATACTTTCCTTCAGAGTCTCCCAAATACTGAGCTTGCTCTTATAATGCATATGTCAACCTCAAATCATCTCCTTGGAAATAACATGCCAAGGTAAGTGAACTTGTCCACTCCCTCCACTTTGGTCTTGTCTTGTAGCCTTTTCAAATTGAAAAAATTGCCATCAGTGAAGTTGCTGACCTTGAGGCCATGTTCATCCCCAGTGAAAGTCTTTGATAACATGGATGAAAATATCATGCCAATAATATGGGAGCAAGGACGCAACCTAACTTCACTCCATTGGTGACTGGGAAATCTTGAGAGCATCATCCACTATTCAGAACCTCGACAAGCATGCCATCATGGAACTGACATAAAATACAACATTCTCCAGGCAACCAATTTTTGACATAATTTTCCATAAACCCTCACGAATGATGGTATCAAAGGCCTTGGTCAGTCCACAAATGTTGTCTACAGACCTGTGTTCTGTTCCTGGCATTTTTCCTGGAGTTATGGAACAGCAAACACCATATCATCTATTCCTCCACCCTTTCTTGACCTTTACTTCAAGTTGAAGTCAATCAGTCCCTAGCTGAAGTTCCAACTGAAGAGGTTTGAATGCCATTAGGCTCCTTTCCAGAGGCAAAGCACCTGGTGCTGATTCTACTCCAGCTGAGATCTACAAAGTGGGGTATCCATTGTTCATCCCAAAACTGACTGAAATTTTCCAGGTTATATGACATGAAGATGTTATCTTCCAAGAATTCAAGGATGCCTCCAATTGTCCACCTCTGAAGGTAACGGGGAAAATTGTCCTGTGACAATCACAGGAGTGATCTTTTTTGACATTCCTGGTAAGATTCTTGCCAGAATCCTGCTCAATAGACTGATCTTCTCCTGAAAGATGGTCACTTCCCTGAGAGCCAAGACCATACATGCTGTTTGTAATTAAATTGTTCTGGATAAGAAATAATTCTACTTCCTTCTCTCTATATCAGTTCATACAAGTCTTCCCTGGTTTTTCTAAAACCATCTCCTTCATTCTTTAAATTTGAAAATTCCAGCAAAATAGTATTCCATTGTATTTATGTAAAATTTTTTTCTTCAATCACTCCCATGAATATTTCTTGAGTTTCCAGTCTTTGCCATGATAAATGTGCTGGTAAGATAACTATTTTTGTTCATTTCATTCCGTTTCCTTTTATTTTGATTTTTTTTTTTTTTGCGAGGGGAATATGCCTGGTATCTGCATTGCTGTGGCAAAGGGTGTACCCAGGTTAGTAACTCAGGGAGGAAAGTTCTAAATTACTTTCCAGAACAGCTAGATCAATTCATAGATCCACCAAACATGCATTAATGTCTCTAATTTCTCATAACTCCTCATAATTTGTCATTTTCACTTTTCATCAACTTTGCTCATGTGGTGAGAGTGAGGTAAAATCCTCAGTTGCTTTAATGTTAATTTCTTTGATTAAGATATTAAATTTATTTTTTTTATTCACTTAATGATTTGGTAGATTTATTCTTATGTTTATTGAATGTTGATTAGCTTTTATTATATCTTTGCTTATGCCTCCTTCTCTCTTCTGAAACTGTTTGGGTTCTCTTAAACTTATGCCTCTACTATTCCAGTAACACCCTAGTTATTCATCCTATCACAAATCTTTAACCATTCAAGTCTATTCTCCCTTCAGTTACCAAAGTGTTCTTCCTTTTGTGGGGGAGGGGAGGGCAGTGGGGTTACGTGACTTGCTCAGGGTCACACAGCTGGTAATCATTAAGCATCTGAGGTCAAATTTGAATTCAAGCCCTCCTGACTCCAGGGCCAGCGCTCTAGCCACTGCACCACTTGCCTGCCCGCAAAGTGCTCTTCCTAAAATTCAGGCCTGACCATGTACCTCCCCATCCGCATATTCAATAAAACACTGGTTCCCTATCACTTCAAGGAGCAAACATAAAAGTCCACTGTCATTCAAAGAGCTCCATGACCTGCCACCCTCTTCCCCCTACCTTTCTTATCTTCTTACATCTTTGACCGACCTCCCATTATTTTGAGAGCCAGGGACAATAGTCAATTTGCTATTTCTCAAACAAGACTCTCTGTCTCCTAACTCTGGACGTTTTCATCTTGTGTACTCCTCCTCATCTTCACCTCCTGAATTCCCTGGATTCCTCCTAGCTTCAGCTACAATTCTACATTTTGAATCCCTATTCACTCTTGAATCCCTCTGTTGACTAATTCCAATTTATTCTGCCTTATCTTGTATAATATCCTGAATTGTCCATAGTTATGTGTATGCATCTCCTCCATCTGACTGAGTTTCCTTAGAGCAGGGATTATACTTTGTCTTTGTTTTTTGTCCCTCTAGTGTTTGACATAGAGACTGCAACTGAGTTTTTAATTAATGTTTATGGCTGGATGATAGCTTTGATATTTTCTTCTAAACACTGCCTAATAATATTCTATAGCCACTCATAAATGGATTAATATCTTCTTTTATTCCTGTAAACTTGAATCTGGTGTGTATACACACACACACACACACACACACATATATAATATATATGTATTGGAATGAGATTGTTCAAAGAGAAACTTGCTATCAATATTTTCTCCAAGTACCTGCTTCCCTCCTGATTTTTACTGCATTGCTTTTGTTTGTGTAAAAAAAGGTTTAAATTTGTATGTAATTAAAATTGTCCATTTTATCTTCTGTTATTATCATGATAAGACAGATGACTTTTTCCTTGAAAATTCCAGAGATATAACTCTTTTTTTGTTTTAAGGTTTTTGCAAAGCAAGTGGGGTTAAGTGGCTCGCCCAAGGCCACACAGCTAGGTCATTATTAAGTGTCTGAGGCTGGATTTGAAATTCAGGTACTTCTGACTCCAGGGCCAGTGCTCTATCCACTGTGCCACCTAGCCACCCCTAAGCTGGCCCCAGAGATATAACTCTTAAACCAATCTAAATAAGATGGAGTCTTGCAAATAGTTGTTCATTAATATTTACTTGTTGATTTGATTCTGTGTTATTTTATGGCCTTGTCTGCCTGGCAGGCAAAACTGAAGCTTATTCCAGAGGAAACGGAGAAACACTGAAAAATCTGTGATTTCAAAATTAATGTATCAGATTTTTAGATAAGAAATGAATCTGATAGTGCTTGTTGTCCAGTCATATCCAACTCTTTGTGATCCCCTGTGGCTTTTTCTTGACAAAGATACTAGAATGGTCTACCATATTCTTCTCTAGCTCATTTTACAGATGAGGAAACTGAGGCAAACAGGGTTAAGTGTTTTGTCCCAGGTTCACACAGCAAGTAAGGGTTGGGGGTAGATTCGAACTTAGCAGGATGAATCCTCCTGACTCCACTGCCACAGCTAGTTGACTCTTGAATGGTGACAAAAAAATTACTTGTGGATGAGTAAAAATATAGAATATAGAATCAATGCTCTCAGAATATTCAAATATATTAGGAATTTCTGAAGTCATCTAACCTCATCATTATCTCATCAAATAATCTATCATTTGTCACAATGTCTGGGACATAATATGGTTAAATAAATACTTTTCCCATCCTCCTTTCCTCCATCTACTCCCTACTCCTCTTGAAAAAGAATCCCATCCATAATAGGATAGCTAATAGTTATATAGCAAATTGAGATTTACAAAGACCTTTACCTATAGTATCATATTTGATCTTCATAATAACTCTCTGAGTGAGGGAGATAGATATCAACTACATTGTGAAGTGAAATGCTCTGTATCAAGATGGTTTTTGGATTTCGGGACTATGACTTAAATATTTTCCAATAGGAAACATTGAGATCTTCCTGTCCTATCCTCACACTGTTAGCTATGGTATTTCCCTAAAGTCTGCTCAGGAGGACAGAGGGCCATGACTTCTCAAGTCCTTTTGATTCATTATAATCAGATTACTGGTAAACCAAACCACCTTCTGGGTAAATATGTGGCCTCTACCATAATGCGCAAAAGTGCTGGGGAAATCCTAAATTTTCTTACTCTCCCAGAACGTGCATAACCTGATATTCCCAAGTTCCATTTCTCTCTGGGGGGAACTACATTCACTTACTAGATGAGGCAGTGTGTTTAAGGTGAATTTTGTACACCTAAAACAACTGGTCTACCTGAAGAACTCTGCTTCTTCCTTGAGTGCGAGGTATTTCATTAAGTCATTATCCAATTGTCTACCATACTGGATGCTTGTGCCCAATATCTATTAGACCCTTTGCCCACTTACAAGAAGAACACCCATGAAAAATTGAGTTAAGCAAACTGTAAATCCAGTCTTCTCTCTGATTGGTGAGTCTCTCCCAAGAACTCGAGGAAGGTCTTCTGCTAACCATCCTCCCTCCAAATCTGACTCAGCCTATGAATGAGCTTCTTGAAAGCCCGACATTGCTCAGGTAGTTTCTACCCCTTTCACCCTGATTTTCATCTCAGGTTTATGCATTGTCTTCCCCTTTTATTATGTGAAATAATTGATGCAGCAACTTTTTTTAAGGTTTTTTTGCAAGGCAAGTAGGGCTAAGTGACCTGCCCAAGGCCACACAGCTAGGTAATTATTAAGTGTCTGAGGTCGCATTTGAACACAGATGCTCCTGACTCCAGGGCCAGTGCTCTATCCACTGCATCACCTAACTGCCTCCAGCAGCAACTTTCTTGCTTTTGGCTTACATTGTATTACCAGCAAGTAGCACAGGGACATTTAGTAAGCCCTTAAATGCTTTATCTAATGTAATCTATATCTTCCATGACAGTAATGAGTTCAGAAGACTCGTTTTTTCTATCCTTGTCTGAATCTTTAATGACAGCTCTATGCTTACATAATAAACATGGTAGCTATTCTATAAACATTGGTCTATTGCATCTGTTTTTCCTTTGCCCAATATAAAATAGTTATGGTTGATGTTAAACTGAGAACAAATCACAAGACTAAAATAATTTAGAAAAAAGTCTATTAATTCATCCAGCAGAGGGTGAGTGCAGATAAAGGGGTGGTGACTGTAATTTGCACATTATTGTTGCTTGTCCTTCATTTTTCATAGACGACCAATGACATCACAGGGCTTAGCATGAATTAGATTAAAGTGAGGCAGATTTGCACAAAACCATTAACTTCACTCTCTTCTTGAGCCATTGAAGTCCAGGAGCAGGACAAAAGTCAAAGTGATGGTGCAGGATGCATTGGATGTCCCTGCGGTCTTCAAGTTTCCAGTTCTAAAGACTACACAGCAACTGTTTTAGTCACCTTCAGGGCCATTGGAACAGTTGTTCTCAACCACCCATTCTGATGGGGAAAGTCTTCACATCCTTGGGGGAAGGCATCTCAGGGGGAGGGGACCTATCCTATCCATATTATAGGATTCAAACCAAGGAACTAGCATCAATAACTGATTGATTGGCATGGAAGTAGTTTCCAGATAAGATACATAGGTTATTCGAGATGAATAATGGGAGAAAACCTCACATTCCTTGCATCAGTCATTGGATTTTACTGGGTTTCTGGTCAGCAAAACCTTGGTCCTGAGTTACATATTAAACAAATTTGATCTGTCAGCAACAGCAGGTCTGGTTTCTCAGTCACATAGGGCTAGGTTCAAATAATGTAATAAAATTCCCCACATTAAGCTTTTTACAGTTGATTAAATTAAATTGATTCCTTTGTGAAGGCAGCTCTGTTTTGTCAAGGTTTTGTGATTGGATCTCAGGGGAATGGGGCAGGTGAAATTGATAGAGCGCCAGAACTGGACTCAGGAAGTCTTACCTTCCTGAATTCAAAACTGACCTCAGACACTTATTAACTTGATTCTGAGTAAGATACAGAACCTCGTTTGCCTCTGTAAAATGAGTTGGAGAAACAAATGACAAACATTCCAGTATCTCTGCCAAGAAATCTTCAAATGGAGTCATGTAGAGTAGAACACATCATCTAGGCACTGTTCTGAGCCTTGGCAAGACAAAGACAGGTGAAGGAGAACTTCTGCTGTCTTAAGAACCCATAATCTAATGGGGAGACAACATGCAAACAATTATATACAAATAAACTATAGACAAGATAAATTGGGGCTAGTCTCAGGGAAGATAATAGTATTCAAGAAGATCAGAATAGGCTTCAAAAAGAAACCAAGATGCATGGAGGAGTCTGAAGGAAATCAGAGGCAGAGGGGAAGAGAATAAAGGTTCCAGGCATGGGGGACACCACAAGAATGCCCAAAGGTCAAGCAAAGAGTTCCATCTGCAAGGAACAACAGGGATACCATTGTTTTACAATCATAGAATGTGTGAAGGGGAATAAGATGAAATAAGACAGGAAAAATCAGAAGGATCAGGTTAAGAGTGGCTAGGTGGTGTAGTGGATTGAGCTCCAGCCCTGGAGTCAGGAGTACCTGGGTTCAAACCTGATCTCAAACACTTAATAATTACCTAGCTGTGTGGCCTTGGGCAAGTCACATAACCCCATTGCCTTGCAAAAACCTAAAAAAAGGTATCAGCTTGAGAAGAACTTTGAAAGCCAATCATAGAATGGTTATAAGTAGGAATGCTGAATTTATAATCAGAAGTCTCATTTACTATGTGTCCATGGGTAAATCAATTTGTTGTGTCTAAGAACCTTATCAGGAAAGGCCTTTGAAAATGTAAAGTTCTAAGAGATATCTGCTGAGTCATCTTACATTTTGCATCATGCTTTACAAAGCATTTTTCAATCATTTTTGAGTTGTGTTCTACTGTTCAGGATCCCTTTTGGGTTTCTTGTCAAAGACACTGCAGTGATTTGCCATTTCCTTTTCCAGTTCATTTTGTTGTCAATGTTAGCTGTTGCTCATCCTTTCTTCTCAAAGAAGACCAAGACATCAGGGAGGTGATGTCATAACAAGCAGGTGAATAGGTGAATTGTATTTGAGGGAGAAGGGGGTTGTGCTAAGTCACCAGCCTTACTTTCTCCTCCAGTCATCTGGGACCAGAGGCCAGAAATGAATGAGGAAGACTAGAGATGACTCTGGATGCAAGGCAATCAGGGTTAAGTGACATATCCAAGGTCACAAGCTAGTGAGTATCAAGTGTCTGAGACCAGATTTGAAAACAAATTTTGCAAACAAGGTTAAGTGACTTGCCCAGGGTCATAGAGGCACTAAGTATCTGTGACTGGATTTAATCTCAGTTCTTCCTAACTTCAGATCCAATGTTCTCTTCACTGCACTACCTTGTTGCCCTTCCCAAATGACTAGATTCTCTCTCTCTCTCTCTCTCTCTCTCTCTCTCTCTCTCTCACACACACACACACACACACACACACACACACACACACACACACACACTCACAGACAGAAACAAAGACAAAAAGAGTTCATCTTCTCTACTGCTCACAATACTGTGAGATGTTCAAGTTCAGGCATCATTATCAATTTTTTAATTAATTTCTTTTTTTTTTTGTCAGTTGAGGAAACAGGATTAATATGACTAAGTAGACTATCCAAAAAACAAACATTTAGCAAGTGTCAGAGATGGAATCCAAACATCTATGTCCTGGTTCCAAAACTGATCATTTCTCCTTGTAAAAATCCATCATTATTTATTACAGAACTTTAAATATCCAGAAGACTTGATAATAGAAGAATCTTCGATTGGGCATCAGAAGATCTAGTTTATCTTTTCTTTCCTCCTAGCTCTGTGATTTCCTCCCAGCTCTCATTTAATTTTCCTGGGGCTCAGTTTTCTTAGCTATAAAAATGAGTCGGGGGAGCATTAGTCCCTGAGATCATTTTTCTTCTACATACAATGTTCTAATGAGAAATTGTGGTTAATAATTCATATATATGCATAGAATTATAAGTTTATAAAAATCCTTAAATTTAGTTGCATAAACTGTAGTTTTCTCATTTGGCAAATGAGGAAATTGAGGTCCAGAGAGGGGAACTCCCTGGCCTAGATGGTATTTAAAATTAGTTCTCCTCTTTCTGCCATTTTATCACCTTAAATATATCATAGGTCACCAAGAGATATTGCAGAGGGAATCAGGATGCTGAGAAGGACTGGTAATTGTCAATGTTGCTTCCATTTCTCAGGGTTTAAGATTCTTGGTTTTATAAAAAGCAAGTTCACTAGGCTGGGAGTCAGAAAGCTGGGGCTTAAACTAGGACTCTACAATGCACTAGCTCCATAGTGTTGGGCAAGTCATTATTACTTGTTGCCTCTGGAAACAGATGCCTAATCTCTAAAATGAATATTTGTAATAATATATAGGGCTAAGTATCTCAGAATATCTTATGAACAGCAGTAGTAGTATTCCCATTTTTGCTAAAAGGGGGTAAGGGCCTGGCTGAGGATTAGACTACCAGTGAGCTTCTGCTACTAAGCACCTATTCATATTTAGGGATTCGTATTTAAATATTCCTGATTTCAAGGCTTTCAGTTTTTTAAATTTTTATTTAAGGCAATAGGATTAAGTGACTTGCCCAAGGTCAAATTCTAGATAATTATTAAGTGAGGCTGGATTTGAAGTGAAGCCTTCCTGACTCCAGGATCAGTGTTATATCCATTGCACCAACTAGCTGCCACCTAAGCTCTTATTCTTTCCACTATGTCACGTGGCTGCCTCAAATGCAATTGGGTAATGTTCTTTAGTAATATCTGAAGTCAGGAAGACCAACCTCAGATACTTCTTACTTTGTGGGCAAGTTACTTAGCCCCTGTTTGCCTCGGTCTCCCCTTCTGTATAAGAGGGGTTATAAACATCATCAACTAGACAGTGTTGTTATAAAGATCAAATAAAATATTTTTAAACAGCTTAGCAGAGTCTCTGACACATAGTAGGTGCCATATAAATATTAACATTTTTTATTTTATAAATAACATTTAAGGTGACTTCCATCTCAAAATCCTGTTATTCCACAATTTGTGAGGATAACTGGTTTTATGCCATCTTCAAATTGTAGAGAGCCAGTACTGGGTACAGAAAAGAGCAAGGATTAACAGAGCATGGCTTCAAAAATGAATTTGATGTCCAGGTTAGAAATTATTATCTTGTGAAAATAGGTAACTTTTTTTTGGACTTGATTTCCTTATCAGTAAAGTTAAGAGGATTCAAGAGGAAAGCAATTTAGAAATGTGAGCAAAAAAAAATGTTCAATTGAGGTTTGCCTAGTTAGGCCAAGCTGGCCATGGGGGCCGATCAATCATCCTAGTAAATTATGCTGCTTTGTTGTTGGCTCATCTGGCTTCTAACAGGGTGTTTTCCCAACTGGAAGTCACTTGCTGTACAGGAGGAGATAATAAGGGTTCCCTGTGGAGTTTCTAATTTAATGACTTAGAGTAAGTTAATGCTTGTTGACTGGACCAGAAAGTTCCTGCCCAATTCCCATTCTAATCTACCAACTTCTACTTTTAATGAGTACTTGGTCCCTGGAGGTGCCCCTTCTTGCCAGAGGTAGCAGTAAGGAAAAGGAAAGGCTAATTACTTAGTCACCTGCCTCCTCCCCACAATTTGTTTCCTTCTCTGACTTTTATTTCAGGCTTTCAATCACCTGGGCATCACATTGACCTCATATGTGGGACTGGGGAAGATTATGGCCTTGGGGAATCCATTAAGAAACTCAACTTTTTGTTTTCTTCTTGGTATTTCAGAAAATGAACTTAAGGAGACCAAAATCCTTTGGGTATTTCTAAAGTGAAATCTGTATACTAGTTGAAGTTAATGGACATGAAGGGTTTCCCAACTATTGGGGTATATTTAGATTCAGATTTAGATGTGTGTGTGTGTGTGTGTGTGTGTGTGTGTGTGTGTGTGTGTGTGTGTGTGTGTGTGTATTTCAGGGTGAGATAGGAGACTAAGGGATGGTAACAATGATTAGAGTGTGCAAAAGATTTCTTTTATTTTTAATATGTCATTTTCAATGTTGTCAAAATGGTCCCCATTTCTTCAAGCAGTTCTGGTTGAATAAAGACTTCTTTCCTCAGAAATTTGTGTTCTTGGGATTACTAAATGCTAGAAAACTGCTATTCATATCTTTAAGTCTTACTTATTTAGTATATTCAATTTATAAAGTAAAATTATTCATGTAATGCTAGTTTTTTTAGTAATTATTGCTTCTTAATATAATTGGAGATATTTTTACTCATTTCTCCATCTTTTTTGCTTCTCATTGATTCCCTTGATGCTCATAAATTTTCATTCCTCAATATGAATTTGTTATGATTTATTTAATTATACAGACTCCCTTCAGGAATTTGATTCTTGTAGCATTATATCTGTAGATTAATTTGGGAATTAGCATCACCTTTATAATAATTGCTTTATTAAGTGAAATCTTGCCAATCTTAGTCCAGTCCAACCATGTACATCAAATATTCTTCCAATAATTTAGAACTTTCTTTCAAAAATATTGCATAGATTATGTGTTTTCTGTGTTAGGTTAACATGTTTGTATATTTATGAGTACATGAATATATGCATGTATGTATATATAAAACAAATAAATATGAGCTTTATCTTATATATATATTTGTATTAATAAATTTTCATTTTGTCACTCTACAAAGCTTCAGAAGTCTATGCTCACAAAGCAAAGTTTGTCACAACAAAAAATAACTATGATTAACAGTATGTAAACATTTATACTTCAATAAGTTTTCATTTTTAAGAAAAAGACTTATGTATGCTATATAAATTAATACAAATGTTTTCTATACTTTCACTCAGTTTTTTTGCCACCAAATGTATTTATTTGTATGGTAATAGCTATTGTGTATATTGTTGCTTCTTTGTTCATTTTACATCACTTCATATAGTTTCCATTATTCTTTGAGTTCTTAATTCTTTTGTAGTTCTTAAATTTTGAAATGCAATTTTATATAATACATCTCACAATTTCTAGAGAATTCATTTATTGTAATTTCAAATTATTTAATGCATTCTGTTTTCATTTAAAATGTCATTTTTCTCTATCTTTTCTTCTGTTTTTATAAAGAAAAGAAAAGGCAGAAATATGCTTTGGAAATAAAAATGATTTCTATGGATATGTAGCATGATAATCTGCTGAAACTCTTTGCTATTTCATTACTTTTTTGTTGATTCCATAAGGTTTTCTCATAAAACCATCCTATTAGTTTCAAATAGAGATTGTTTTGTTTTCTTTCTTGACAATCAATGTTTATTTTTCATTTTTTTCTTTTCTTACTACCTTTACCTTTTTGGAACTATATTAAATTTAATTAAAATAGTGGGAAACCTTTTTCTTACAGGCTAAGTTTTCAATATTTATCTATAACAAGTGTTAGTTCTTTTAAATGAATATTTTCATTCATAAAGAGTCCATTCATTCTTGTACTGTTTTTATTTTGTCATGAATCAATATTTTATTCCATTTTACTTGTTTTCATATATATTGATATCAAAAAACTGTCAGGTCAAGTCTACTTTGTGACATATGGAGTTGTAAAAGAAAATGTTCATAGAGTTGACTTGTATTCTAAGTGGTAATTGACTTTAACAGAGGCTTTTTCCTGAATGTCTTGTTAAAGTCTTAATTTTATTGTTTTTGCTATTATCCCAGTGATGCATCTGTGATTTCATCAGTTTAGTTCAGCCCTATGGAGTCACTGTAGTCAATGTTGCAGATTATGATTTGCGAATAACATCCCCATAGTCACAGATTATCTGTCAGAGGTGAAATCTGAAGCAGGTTTTCTCTTCCATTTATCTATCTATCTATCTATCTATCTATCTATCTATCTATCTATCTATCTATCCCTTCATTCATTCATTCATTCATTTATTTATTTATTTTTAGATTTTTTTGCAAGGCAAATGGGGTTAAGTGGCTTGTCCAAGGCCACACAGCTAGGTAATTATTAAGTGTCTGAGACCAGATTTGAACCCAGGTACTCCTGACTCCAAGGCCAGTGCTTTATCCACTATGACACCTAGCAACCCCTATGGGGCATGTAATTTTTAATCCTTTCACATTAGATTTTTAAATTTTCACATGTACTTTTGGAATTATTAGCATGTGTACTTTATTTTTTCAAGAGTATTTAAGTATCATCATTAAAATGTTATTGACATTTAATTAGCAGCAATAATATAACTGATGCTTTGATAACACATTGATAATTATGTTACTAATTTATTATATTAATTAAGTTTCAAGGATATAAAATTTTTATAGAATTTTTATAGATACATTCCACTAATTTTGACATTGTCATTCTATTTAGTTAAAATGTTTTGATGAAAGACAACATGAAAGAGATTTGTAAGTTATGAAGGAGAAAACATCAGAGTGCCTTACTAGATGACATTTTGCATCTCATTTAACCTCTTATTTATGTACATAGTTATAGTACTGCTCAGTACATTATTACCAAAGGCTGATTTTTTTTTTTAAAATCTATTTCTCTTGATGGTATCTATTTTATTGTTTCTTTTTCTGGAGCCATGATTAAAATGATGAGTTTAAAATTTATATTAAAGCATAATAATAAATAAATTGATGATAAATAAATAAATAATAAACTTGATTCCAACCCATCCAACTCCAATTTACTTTTATATGTTCTACAGATTTAGAGATGTATCATAAAGAGAATATACTGTTGGATTTTATTTTCTAGTCTATTTTTCAATTCAATTCTTTTTTTTAGAATAATTCAATCCTTTGACATTCAATGTTACTTTGACATTTATGTTTGCCTTCAACATACTCTGTTACATTTGTTCAAAATCTATCTCAAAAACTGTTGAGGACTTAATAATAGTGGGGTTTAAACAATCACTCTCAAATTATATTCTTACCTTTAGAGGTTGAAATGGGTAAGTAGAAGGCAAAGCTTTATCATGCAAAACAGGATAGATTAGAATCAGGGCAACTTGGATTTAAATGTTGCATTAAGTATTTGTTGGTTGCAAGACCATAGTCAAGGAGCATATCTTTGAGTCTTATTTTTCTCATTTATAAGATAAGATGATTGAACATAATAAATTCTAAGTTTCCCTCCTATGAAGTTATGATTACAAGTTTTAAGAAAAATAAAACAATGTCATTTTTTTGAGATCCCACTTTATATTATATTATAGTGAAGCAATATTGTTGTAGTGGGCAGTTAGGTCATACAGTGGGTAGAGGGCTGGTGCTGAAGTCAGGAGGACCTGACTTCAAATTCAGCCCCTGAAACTTACTAGTTGTGTGACCTTGGGCAAGTCACTGAACCCTGATTACTTCCCATCCAGGGCTATCTCCAGTCATACTGATTCACATCTGGCCACCAGATTCAAATGATTCCAGAGGAGGAAATGAAACTAGTGGCAGCAAAGTCCACCCTCCAGCCCAACTCAATTTGCCTGTTTGTCATGGCATCAACTCCCTGATAGCAGAATCTTCTTCAAGAACGAAGGATAAATATTATTTGCTAGTCATTGAGAAAACAATGGTGTAGAGATAGAGGGATGTTGCTATTGTTCATCTTTCCTTCTCAAAGAGGACCAATGACATATAAGGATGTGCATGAATTGAATTTAAGTGAAACAAGGTCCCCAAGGTCCCTAGTGGAGGTAGGTATTAAGATTTGTTGAATACAATTCCTATTCCCTATATAGACTTTACATTTTTTTTTTGTTTTTTGTTAGGAAATGGGGTTAAGTGACTTGCCCAAGGTCACAAAGCTAAGTAATAAGCGTCTGAGGTTGGATTTGAACTCAGGTCCTCCTGACTCCAGGGCCGGTGCTCTGTCCACTTTGCCACCCAGCTTCCTGGACTTTACATGTTTTAAATTTGTAATGACTATGATTGTATGTGAATGCTGGGACTAGTTTTGAAAAGTCTTTACAAAAACAAACAATGATGTACCTTGTTCTCTGTGATGGCATTATTAAAGTTAACATTGAGGGAGATCAGATAACTATTAGCTTCTCTGTTCTAGTAGAGGTAGAGATAACTTGTCCCTTATAGTATTAGATAGAGCATTTTTCTGTGACAGGTTCCTGCAATACTTAAACTGTTTCCTCTTCCTGTTCAAATGGTCTGTCATAGACTTTGGTGCCAATAATACTCATTTTTTTATTCATTAATTTTCATCTACCATGCTTCATCCATTTGGTGCTTGAATTTATCCATACTGTATAGCTCGTCTTGAAGCCATTAAAAACTGTGAAAACCTGAGACTATTATGTCTGAAATCCTAGAAGAAGCATCTTTGGACGTTAAAGATAAACTAAAAAATACTTAATATGGAAGTAGAAATCCAAAAAAAAAGAAAGATTAGGTAGTTGGAATGCCTCTATTTACTCATTGTTCAATTCAAATTTCAACCCTCCACCATGTACAAAATAATATCTTGTTTATTTTGAATATTGAATACTCTTCAGGTGTGATGTTCAAGTCAAGAGTTTCATTCACCAAGTTTCGATGTTATTCAGAAAGTCTAATTAGCCTGGGAGGATTTGCATGAACTGATGCTGAGCAAGATGAGCAGAACCAGAAAAACATTATTCACCCTAACAGCAATATGGGGGTGATGATCAACCTTGATGGACTTGCTCATTCCCTCAGCCCAACAACCAGGGACAATTTTGGATTATCTGTGATGGAGAATACCATCTGTATCCAGAGAAAGAATTGTGCAGTTTGAACAAAGACCAAAGACTATTACCTTCAAAGTAGAAAAAACAAATGTTATCTTACTATGTAATTTTGCTATCTCTCGTACTTTATTTTTCTTCCTTAAGGATAGGATTTTTCTCTCTCATCACATTCAACTGAGAGCAATGTGTACCATGGAAACAATGTAAAGACTAAACATACTGCCTTCTGGGGGGGGGGGGGCAGGAAGCAAGATTGTGGGGAAATTGTAAAACTCAAAATAACTAAAACCTTTCTAAAAAAAGTCTAATTAGGACTTTTAGTGGATCTTACTCATTATATTTAATGTGTTTTGTGTACATATGTATTGATGTATCTTCACTATATGAACACACATGCATATAGACACAATACATATATGTATTTGAGATCAGGAATTTTACTATCATCATTTCTCAGATTTTTTGTTTCCTGTCAACTAGATTTCTCAACTGATATTTTTCTATCAATCAAGAAATAAGCATTATTAAATTAGCTCTATGTGCCAGACTCTAAGGACACAAATTCAAGAATGAAATGATATTTTCAGTATCTCTGTTCTAAAGGAGGTTATAATATATCTTGGAAGCATGCATGTGTATAATATACGTGTAGGTTAAATTATAATCCCCACATATTCATATGTGTGTAATAGGTATTTATATACACATAAGTGTATTGTGTATACAAATTTATGGACATGCATACATAGACACTGATAGACTAGAGTGAGGACACTGGAAAGTGGAGGGATCAAGAAAGAATTCATGTAGATGGCATGAGCCATGATTATGACTGGGTTTACTATATTCTAGCTATAATTTATATATTTATATAGCTTGGCAAATATGTGTAAGCTACTTTATTCCCCCCCCTTCAAATTTAGTTTAGATCCCCTTTAAGTAAGCTTCTGAAGGTAAGAAAATGCATTTTCTTTCCCCTCTTTCCATTTTGAAAGGTAGACTTTCTCTGAGGCCAGGATCTTATTGTTCCTATATTTTAAGTTATTTACTAGATATTCAATTACCATCCTCAAGCCTCATGTTCTGAAATCACTTTTAACCTCTCAAATCTGTTTTTTCCAAATGATGTCTTTTCCCATTAATGAATAGTAGAGATCCAAATATCACCTGTATTCATATGCAAATGGAAGACCTAAACCATCAAAATCATAACTGAATTTCTAATGAAATTGGAAATTATGAAATTATGAGCAAAAATGATCATATGAAAATATCTTTCTAGTAACCTAGACCACAGCACATATAATGATGGACTTTGTTGACTCATTCTTTGTAATTGCTCCCTTTCTTTTGGTATGTATAACATTTTATCATCTTTAGTCAATGAGAATGAGAAACAAAAGATGATATAATTTTCTTATTTTTAATATCATGAATTATTTTCTCATGTATTTATAATATTCTTTCTTCAACAATTACGTTGCAAAGTTCATTGACAGCATTCTTGGATTAGTTAAAATAGGTTAAAATCAATAAAAAATATGATTATATCCTATAGATTGCTTTGATCTGTCAATTTTTCTAAGTTTCTAGTACTTCAAGGCATTTTTGATATGATTTCCTTGAAACTGGTATGTAAAATTTTCCTTGTCACAATTTTCTTGGAGATATAATTCATGGTGCTCTAAGATCTATTTCCTTCTTTTATCTTGTAAATATATATTTTTTAAAATTTTTATTTGATTTCTATGTTCTCACATTGTCCCTGGATCATTCCTTCAATTGATCTTCAAAGGATGTACTCTCTAATTCTCTTATTAATCTGTCACTCTCTTCTGAATGCTCTCATTTGCCAATGTTTTTCCTCATAAAGAAACTGAGACATTCTTTAAAATGTGGGTCTGGTTTATAAGGTGCCCCAGGTTCCAATAGTTTGAGATCCCATCTTCTGAGGAGCATGCTCACAAATGTGTTGACCATTCATAGTCTTAGGATGTGATTAGTTCAAACCAAAAGAATCAATGAAATATCATAATAATAAACAACTAAATGTTAAAAGTAGGACTTTTATTAATAACAGATGAGAAGAATTAAATTGAATGGAGAAATAAAGGAAGAGGAAGGAAAGAATATTGTTAGTGTTAAGAATAAATAATATTAATGTTAAGAAAAAATGTAGACTATTAATGTTAAAGAACATCAGTATAAAGAATGGAGAAAAAGAATTTTAAAAAGTAAGAAAGATAGTAGAAAGTGATTGTGATTGTGCCAAATAGCTAGACCAGAAGTAGAAAGGTGATGGGAAAGTGAATTTTTAAAACTAGTATTATTTAACAGTAGATAAGATGTAACTGTGTTTAATAATATGCTTAGGTGAGTGTATGTTCCACTATTAGACTTAGTACTGGTCAAATAAAGTAGACCAATAAAAGAACATAGAAATTCAGAGTTGGAAGGAAATTCTCATTAATTCATCTCATCTTATGGTAGATAAAGACAAAGATGACCTGGTAACCTGAAGGTTGTACCAGTGAATCACTGACTCAAACAAATCTTTCTGCACTAGATAAGTGCATGTGTCCAGCATCCGCTATGAATCATGTCTCTCTGCCTTGGTCAGAAACCTCTCTCTCCCATAATTAATAAGTCATTATTCAACTCCTACACGAGAAAAGTCTCTACTAAGAATCAAACCAAGTCATTAACATTAATAAGTTATTGACATGCCCAAAATCCTGCTTAGCATTGGAGATATGAAGAAAGACAAAATCAGTTCCTGACCTCAAGAAGGTCCCATCTTGATGTGGGAGACAACATGTGGGAACATATGAGATGTGGGAAAGATCAATTGAGGTTTATAAGGCACTGAGATTGAGGAGACTTGCGACTTACTTTAAAAGGCAGCCTAGTCATAGTATTTGGGATTTTAGAGGAGTAAGGAGCCTGACTAGGCTTGTAGAACAGTATCTTCATTTTACAGGAAAGAAACTCCAGGCCAGAGAAAGATGGATTATATTGGAGGTTGTCACACAGGTAGTAAGTGGCAGATCTGGGATTTTGCAAGCCAGATCCCAGGGCTCCAGAGCCACCATTTTGCCTGGATACATCATGCTGCCTTCACAAGTTTTAATAATTTTAGTCTTTAGCAAGACTTCTTACCAAAAACCAAGAAAGTTTAATAAGTATTTCAAACCCATATTTCTGAGAAAAAGTCTGATTTATTTCTGTTGTAAAATTGAATGTTATCTCTCCATATGTTAATTACCAATTTAGTTAGACAAATGATTAAAAAAGCTGGCTTCTATATACCTTAATCTAGGAAAGAGAAATAATTGTGTATCCTCCTTTAGACTAGATAGCATTGTAGAAGGATGATATTCTTTGAGGAGCAATTATGTAACTTAATATTGAACTACCTAATAGACAAGCCTCCAAGGAGTCTTAATGATCAACGTATCCTTTGTTTATGTATAAATATCCCTGTCTCCCTTTTTCCTGTTGGTCAGCTTGGCTAGATGGCCTCCACTTATAGGTTTCATGGTAAATCCTTGAGAATAAACTTGATGTCTAACATGTTTGTTATTTTATTTAACCCTAAATTATTAAATTTTTACAGACCCTAGGTATTTTTCTCTGAAACTTCTGCCCACTGTTCATGGTGCTGCTTGATGGGTGAGGAAAAACAGGACTAATTTTCTTCCATAAGGTGCCTTTAGATAATGGGGCCAACTATCTTGTCCCCCCTAAATTTTCCCCAAGTTGCATGTTGATGGTTCCTTTTTTTGTTTTTGTTTTTTTAGGTTTTTGCAAGGCAGATGGGGGTTAAGAGGCTTGCCCAAGGCCACACAGCTAGGTAATTATTAAGTGTCTGAGATCAGATTTGAACCCAGGTACTCCTGACTCCAAGGCCAGTGCTCTATCCACTACGCCACCTAGATGCCCCCTGATGGTTCTTTAAGTTGATCTTCATACAGCACATCCAACAGTCATCCAGTCTTCTCATCACATCTTCCCAACAATCTTAAGAGTTGATATTTAGACAATACTTTCATGTTTGGACCATTTTCTTCATGCATTCTCTTAACTGGGCCTCATAATAACTCTGGAAATTGGCAATAAAAGGTATTGTCATTTTTGAAATAAGGAAATAGGCCTAAAATGATGAAGTGACATGGTCCTGGTCACATAACCTGAAAGTACCTGACTTTGGATGGAACCCATGCCTTTCAAATTCCAAATTCACTTCTTTTTTTTTTTACAAGGCAAATGGGGTTAAGTGGCTTGCCCAAGGCCACACAGCTAGGTAATTATTAAGTGTCTGAGACCGGATTTGAACCCAGGTACTCCTGACTCCAAGGCCAGTGCTTTATCCACTAGGCCACCTAGCCGCCCCCCAAATTCACTTCTCTCTATATTATGACACCCTGACTAATTGTTCTATAGATTTTTGTTAGATATACTTAAGATTATTAGTGCCCTTCCTAACAAAATGAATAATGCCTCATACTACAAATGAGGAAAACAATGAACAATTATAACTTAGAATCAATCAACAAGCAAACAATACATTTATCACCTACTATGTGTGCATTTTGCCAAATACTAAGGATCCAAAAAACCAAAAGATTGTCTTGACTTCAAGGAGTTTACTTTGGTGGGGGGGGAGAAGGTGAATATATGTTTATATATATTTGCAACTATATGCATATAAACAAAAACATATATGCAATACAATATATATGTATATATATATATACCCACATACAAATACACACATGTTTTTTATACAAGATTCAGGGTATTCTTGACTGCAAATATATGGAATTCTATTATAAATAGAAAAGGAGGAGGAGGAAAGAAGAATTAGGGTTACTAATATGCAATCCAAAAAAAAGTATTGCTTACACACAAAAACAATTCAGATAGTTAGACATATATGAATATAAATAAGACAAAAATAACTCATGCTGTTGGGGGCATACATACAAACATAAATATATAGATACATATATATGTATATACAAGACAGGGTAATCTTGAATACAAATGTATTACATTATATTTTTTAAAGGGGGGTGGGAGACTTTAGTTTACTAAATTGGCTTGAATATACAACCCAACATTGCCTTGGTTATATAAAATAAAATTCAGATAGCTCGATAATATGAATGTGAGAGATTTCTAGCTCCAGCTTCTTTAGCTGATTTTAAAAGATCAAGTTTACTCAGTTAAATTTCGGAAGTAGATAGTCAAACAAAGGAATCATTTTTCAAGATACCATAGACAACAAAATATTATCCATTTTATCTACAGACTTAAATTTGTAATAATGTAATAGAGATAGTCAATGGGGTTATATTATCAGATAGAAAACATGAGAAGTGTGATGCTGAAATATTCCACAATTAAATATAGAAATTCAATAAATAATAAAAAGGAAAAATGGAACCAACAACTTGGAAGAAACTAGATTTTTCAATTAAACAGAGGAAATGAAGAGGAAAAGCAGAGAATGGATTTATATGCAAATGCTATTAATCATAGAGTTAGAGCTGGAAAAGTGAGGAATTTAGGGTATTGTTGGTCTTCACAGGGTGGAGGAGGCTCCCTATGAAATCCATTACAAAGGGGAATGGCCCCAGACAATCACAAAATTGGGAGAGTCTTCCTAATCCCTTCCCAAAAATGACAAACTGGATTAGAAGAAACTAGTCCCTAATCCCTCAAGGGTGTCCTAGAGATCTGGATTTAATGCAACTGAGTTTGCATAATTAGGCACTTGAATATTATCCCATACACCCCCCTGTGAAGATTGAGGTTCATCAACATAACATGCCTTGTGAGATGGGGGGAATCATATTAGAGACATGTCATGGGATGGGCGGACCTCTTTAGACTGTAATTCAAATTCTGAGAGCCTATGAGAATCCAGGTGGGAGGGGAAATGTATTCTAAAGTGCCTGATGTAATAACACCACCTTTTGTCTCATGCTAGGTAGGGCACCTGTATCCTGCAGGATTGGTGAATAAAGTGTTCAATTCTTCTCCCACTCCAGCAGATTTCTTTCATTTATAGATCGAAGAAAGGATAAAGTCCTATATGACCATAGGGTTCAACCACATAGCTTTACAGATGAGAAAACTGAGACACAAAAGTTAAGCACCTTGTTGACCACAGTCGATAAGCTAGTATTTAAATCTAGAATTTACTAACTCCAAGGGCCCTATCCACTGAATTACTCCATCTTGAAAACTAGACCTTCTTCAGGAAGATCTTCATTGATCCATCCCTCTCCCAAGTTTATAATTGCATTTCCCTCCTTGCAACTCACCTGGAGCTTGATTTGGACTTCAACTTACCTAAGTGAAAACTGGATTGTGAGTCATATCTTGAATGTTAAGGAGAAAAAGAAAAATGATCACTACCATCACCTCAATTTATAAATATATGCTATGAACTAGGGGGCCACAATGAAATCCCAATCTCCTGCCATAACAATAGAGTTCCTCTATCTGCTTCTCATTTTATTTTTCAATTAGCCAAACACTGGATTATGACCCTGAACATGGCATTTCAATATCTCACCACCACTCATTAGGTGATGAGAACTCAAATAAATCAATTCTGAGACTAGTTCAAAATGAGGGAGCAGCATGTAGGTTCTTATTCAAGTCCCTTCTGAATCTGACAATCTAGAAATCTCTGGTTTTGGATTCTTTGTTTTGCCCCATGAAGATATTCATCAAACCAGAATTGCCCCTCTTTAGGGCAGCAGACTGCTTGTACTCACACCCTGAGCTTTCTCCTAGCTACCAATTTGTTGATCCTTTTGGAAAATCTCATATGCAAGCTATTTTGCTGGTATAGGGTATGGCTGATACAATCTGGTAGAGATGTAGTCACTATCCCAGACCTAACCACAAGATTTGTAGTCCCTCGCTTCCAGACTACGGTAGCCCAAGCATCTGACCAACAGAAGACTTCTGACATTGGCATTCATTGTTTTGGCTCTCTTTGCTTAGTATTTTTTTTGCTTCTTGCTTTTTTTTTTCTTGATAAGTTTGAGAAATCATTTTGACTGGAAAAGGGTTGACTTGAAATGTTTGGGAGACAAAGACAAATAATCTTTTTTTTTAAAGTTATTTATTTATTTTGAATTTTACATTTTTTCCCCCCTAATCTCACTTCCCTCCCCCTGATGCAGGGGAAAGATGAAGAAAATTGTGAATTAACAAAGAAAATTGGGTCACAATGTAAGTTGATTAAGACCTATTCTTGAGATGTAAATTTACTAGGAGTAGAGAATTATGATTGTAACAAAAACAGTTTGTAATCTTAAAGATTGCTCAAATTGGGTGGAGATCCTCATTCTTGATGTACCATTGATTCATTTTTTTAATGTATAATTTGTGTCCCGATTTCCTTAGGCTTTACCCTTGACCTAATTCCTGGTCCATTAAGAGAAAGGGAGTTCACCTTTTGCCCTCTGGATGAGAGGCAAGACATAAAAGCCTGGGTTGTACTCTAGCTCAGGGCCATAGTCTTCTCTACCAACCTGTGGCTCAGTCAATGCTGCCTGGCTGTTCTTTTATTTCTCTCCGCCCCCCCCCCCCCCCAATCTCTTCCTATGCCTTGTATCCTTTTAAATAAATTTTTGTTTTATTTCTACCCTTGCTTTCCTGAGTCTGAATAATGATTTCTCATAGGCAGAACCAAACTCAAGCAGCCAGCAGCTATACCTCCACTCCCCACAGAAGGCTGTCTGTTTGTTTCCATGGTAAATGGTCTTAATAAATGAGATTGTCTCTAGCATATTGGACAGAACCACAGAAGGAGAATCATGCACAATAAGATGTGGACAGTTTTCCATATACACCATCAAAAGTACACAAATCAAGCAATTTCTTTCACAACTAAGAGTGGTTCTTTGAGGTCTAAAGGACAAAAAGAGGAAAGAGCTGTGGAATTTGAGAGAGGTGACCCAAACTGAATCCTGGCTCTGAAATTGCTATGTGACCTCATCTAGTGTAAAAACGCCACAACAGTGCAGCCTCAATTTTCTCCTCTTCTATAAAATCATAGCAACAATAGTATTCTCCCTACATTATAGAAATAAATTAAATAATATATATGTGTAGGGTCATTGATCAAGGAACTCATTTCAAATGAAGAAAATATAAAGTTTTAAATTATTGATGTTGTACTTTTTTAGGGGGAGAAGGGAAAAAAATCCTTTCCTTAGAATGGGTTCATTTGCAATTAAGTAAGGTATGATTAGCAAGACAATAGAGATGAAGAGTAGCAAGGATTTTCCCTTTTCTGGTCACATTTGCCTAAGAAAAGTTCTATTATATGTGCCAAAAAAGCAGTCATTCTAAATGAAATTGAAATTTTTTTACTAGGGGAGAAGACCTCAGCTGAAAGAAATAAGAAGATTGTGGGTTTTTAGACTGAGTCCTAGGATACCACTGCTCCAGCTTTAGACTTTGTAGTGAGCATCTGGGGTGAGGAGATATCCCTCCTTTTCCTTTCCTCTACTGTCAATGACATCTTGTAGCAGAACACTGACTTTGACAACATGAATAAAGATACTTGAAACCTGAACTTTAGGAAGATCTTTCCTGATATTCAAATATCTTTTTAGATGAAGAAATTAAAAAAGAACTAACTTTGATTCTGCAGCAGGTGATCTGCAGAAGCAGAGAAACATGGGCATGGGGGTGATGAGATCAGCTGGAGACAAACTTCGTAAATCTTTTGCTTGCATTGATTTTTTTTTGCAAGGCAAATGGAGTTAAGTGACTTGCCCAAGGCCACACAGCTAGGCAAAGTGTCTGAGGTCAGATTTGAACTCAGGTACTTCTGACTCCAGGGCTGGTGTTCCATCCACTGTGCCCCTTTTGTTTGCATTGATAAGGGAATCTTCCTTCTTCCTTTAATGTCTAATTTAGGCCACACCTGAGGGCCTGACCTTCAATCTGATTTGGATTGCATTGTCTTCTGGTGGGGCAGCTAGGGAAACACCCAAGATCACCCAAAAGAGACTCCTCCCCAGAAGGCAAGATCTCCAATGTGGGATTTGGCTCACTCTCAAATAACCACCTCTCCTATGGACTCAGAGGAAGAATTTAAGGAGATTGAGGAAGGGGCTCCCTCTCTTTGACCTTCTAGACTCCTTCTGAAAAACTGGCCTATCAGTTCAATCAGCAACCCATGTGGTCTACCCTTTAAACTCTTCTTAACTTTTCTATCACGTTTCTTATGTGTTATAACTTCTTTTAATAAATCTCTATCTTCTTTCCAAAACCTGCATTCCTGAGTCTGATCATGGGGCAGTTATGGAACTCAAGAAACAAATCAGTGGCTACACTGAAGAGTATCAAATATTTGGTACCTGAACCAAGGCCACAAGAGAATAGAACTGGGGAGGTTTTCGACTGGCTCTAGTGTTCTCTGGATTTGTTTAGTCGTTCCAGTCATATCTGACTCTTCATGACCCTAGTTGGGTTTTCTTGGTAAAGGTACTGAAGTGATTTGTTAAGCATAATTCCAAATTAATCATGTTGTGAAAGAAGAATCAAATTGAAGTGGGGGGGAGGAAGCATAATATACAAGATATCTTTTAAAAATTGAAGATATTGGGACAGCTACGTGGCACAGTGGATAGAGCACCAGCCCAGGAATCAGGAGGAATTGAGTTCAAATCTGGCCTCAGATACTTAATAATTACCTAGCTGTGTGGCCTTGGGTAAATCACTTAACCCCAATTGCCTTAAATTTTTAAAAAATTGAAGAGAGTAAGAAAGGTTTTCATTTAAACTCCATAGTTCCTTCTCTTGATACAAATAGTCCTATATAATTTTAGCTATAGCTCCTTGGTATTCAAATTGTTTTTTTCTGTCTGCCAGCAGTATTTTTTTTCCATGAACTGATAATTCAATAATTTGCTTAAAATATTTTTTGCAGCTTTCATTTTGATATCTCTTTTAGGAGGTGATGGTGGATTCTTTAAATGACTGTTTTACCTTCTTGTTCTAGGCTATCAAGGCAGTTTTCCTTGATGATTTCTTTAAAGATGTTGTTCAGGCTCCTTTTTTTATTATAACCTGCAGGTAATCTAAAAGTTCTTAAATTATCTTTTCTGGAACTATTTTCAAGATTAGTTGCTTTTACAATGAATTATTTTACATTTTCTTCTTTTTTATTTTTTTTAAAAAAGTTTGACTTATTCTTGATGTCTTATAGAATCATTAGCTTCCACTTGCCCAATTCTAATTTGTAAAGAGTCATTTTTTTCAATTAGCTTTTCTATCTCCTTTTTGCATTAGGCTAGTTCTATTTTTAAAGGAGTTGTTTACTTCAGCAGATCTTTTTTCATTTTCCCAATTCCATTTTAAGGACTTGCTTTCTTTTTTCCATTCGCTCAACTGTGTTTTTAAAGGAGCTGCCTTCTTTAAAGGAGCTGTGCTTCCTTTACCAAGTGCTGACTCTCTTGTACATCTCTCATTACTATTCTCATTTTTTTACTTGATTTTTAAAAGCCTTTTTGAGTTCTTCCAGGAGGACTTTTTGGACTTGAAACCAATTCATATTCCTCTCTGAGTCTTCACATGAAGTCATTTTTCCTATGTCCTCTCCTGGGATGATGTTTTAGATTTTCCTTATCACCATAGTAACTTGTTTTAATCAGAGCCTTTTCAGTTTCTTACTAATTTTTTAGTCTATTTTGTGGTTTTAAAAGTTAAGAGCTGTATCTGAGAAGAGGGAGCAGTGTCCTAAGCTCCTGCACTTGGGGCTAGGAATCTGTTGATTGATCCTTTACTATGGCTTGTCCACGGTGCTGGGGTTGCTCAGTTTAATCCAGTCGGCTGTGCAATTTGTCTTCTATGCTTGGGCTGGAGGCTTCATAGTTGGTCTGCTGAGCTGGAACTAGGGGCCTCAGTTGCTTATCTTTTCTGAGGCTGAGCGTCTCCCACTGGCTTCTCCCACTTTGTGCCTATTCTGGTCTTTTGTCCCTGTACTGGGCTCTTCTCTCATTCTATCTGAGTGAGACAGACATTGTACAATGTGGTTGCTGAGTTTGAGTTAAAGGTAGTCAACAGCTTAATACATCTGTAAATTACTTTACAAAGTTTAAAGTGTTGAAGAGAAATGTTGCCTTCTATACTTCTTACTTGTTTTATGTAGAAATCATGAAACGAGGGAAAGAAATATAAACAAGTTCAAGAAAGCCTAAATGATTTCCCTCTTAAACAGTAGTTCTACTGAAAGGTCTTGGCCCTTAGTAAACTTTTCTCATGGTGAGTTTAGGAGTCTGGGTTCCAGAAGGTTTGACCAACAGAGCCCACACTAAAAAATCCAGCTGAGTTGGAAATACTCTGAGATTCAAGAGTTACTGTTTATCTGCCATTGGTTGACTTAATACAAAGAAAAAAGCACAATTCTTCATCAGAGAATTGTTTACCAAGTAATGGTTGAGTTACTCCACAGTGAAAAAGAAAAGCTATCTCCTAAGACTTAAAAGAACTATCATCTCTATGGGTTCATCACATCAAGGGACTTTAGAATTGGAAATGATGGAATTTCTTTTCTGTTTATATCTTATATTCCTAGTAGAATATAAATTTTAGAAATGCAAATTTTTTAAATTTTTTGACTTCCTATCCCCAGTGCCTGGCTTGTAGTGAATTCTTATTAAATTAATGTTAAATTGAATTAAGTTGTCCAAAGAGAAGATATGACAAAAATAGCATTTATACATATATATATATATATATAAAATTTAATTTGATCCTCACTACCACTCTGTGGGACAGGTGATATTACTATTTCTATTTTACAGATGAGGAAACTGAGTCAGAGAGAGATTGTAAGTCAGATCTTCCTTACTCCAAGTCCAGTGTTCCAGCTATTGTATCATCTCGTTACAAATGTGGAAATTGACCTGAAAAGGGAAGATATTTGTCCAAGGTCTCTTAAGTATTCATTGGAAAACAGAATTTAAATTGGATTTCACTTTCCTGTTTTGTTCTTAATCCAATGAAATCAATGATCCTTTAAGAACTGAAGCTAAGGGGGCAGCTAGGTGGCGCAGTGGATAAAGCACCAGCCCTGGAGTCAGGAGTACCTGGTTTCAAATCTGGTCTCAGACACTTAATAATTACCTGCCTTGGGCAAGCCACTTAACCCCATTTGCCTTGCAAAAATCTAAAAAAACAAAAAACAAACAAACAAAAAAGAACTGAAACTAAGGATTGGTCATATAGTGATCAGAGCCATCTCTAAGTTAACCTAAAGTCCCCATGCTCAATAGACATCTGAGATGGATGGACCTTTCTGATCTTTTTGATATTCTAAATGTTTAATTTCTAGGGCTTGGATCCACTACAGATTATTTCCCAAAGGTGTGCTCAGCAGAATCCCCCATGAATCAGAGGAACATCACTGCAGGGATTTTGTGGGCTCATATCTAGTCACTAACCAGACCCTTGGAGTCCTGACTCTGTGTATATGGCTAGAGACCACCACCTCCCATTCCACTCATTCCCAATTCCTATGATATTTCCAATTCCCAATATCTTAAAATAGTGACATTAACAAAATAACAAAAAAACAACTGCTAACTCTCACTGCCTTCTATTTTCATGTCCTCTCTTCAGTTCAACTGGAAACACTCAATCGCAATTTCCATTATTGGCAGCAAATTCCCCAGACTGGACTCCCTACAAACTGCCTTTCTGGTGATGAGGTGGATGCTGCCGCCAAGTATGTATTTAGACGACTTGTTCACAAGAGCTACCAAGAAGCAGAGATACAGCTACTGAAATCCACATTTTCTTCACATCCAACAGTTATGAGCAGTGAGACTATGGAAGCATTGTGTAAGTTTTGTGAGATTCAACTTGCTCCTTGTAGGGTGGGGGAATGTTACCTAGAGGATAGGACTAAGGACTAAGTAATATGATGTATTACTGCACTCTGTATACCACAAAGCCCCTTTTGAATATCAGCTTCGTTATTATAAGTTTTTCAAGGACATTCTATAGTGATGATGACAATAATACTAATACTAATAATTACTATAAATACAATTATTAATCAAAAGAGCTGTTTGTAAAATAAGTAAACTTCAAAGTGCTACATAGTTATCCATATAAATAATCACATTTTAAACAATTATTATCTATATAGCACTTTGAAGTTTGCAGTGCTTTAGAAATTTTATGTGAATTTTATCCTCACAACAACACTGGAGGGCAAGGACTATCATTATTCCAGTTTTACAGATGAGGAAACTGAGGAAGACCAAGGTAAAGTGAATTGCCTAGGATCACATAGCAAATGTATATGGGAGGCTAGAATTGAACTCGGATCTTCCTGACTCCAGGTCCAGCACATTATTTATTGTATTTTCTAGCTGTCTATACAATAGGAGAAGTAGATCAGTCTTGGTATAACTTCTAAGTTTTAGATGGATGCAAATAGCAAAACATGATGTTACATTAGCTTTACTTCCAGCCAGCTTCAATTTCTGTCTCAGATCATTTGTTTGGAGGGTAGTGTTTGTTGCCACTAGCAACATAGAGGGAGCAGATCCCCAAACATCACATTTTGGAGTATATGAACTAAAAACAGCCCTCTTCCCCAAAATGCCCTTTTCCTGGGTCACATAATAGGTTCCATCCAAATCATGATCTAGGTATTGTCCTCTTTTTGCAAGTAATTTGTCTTATTTGCCCTTCTCAGCTTACTCTTACCATCCTTATATCATACTCCTTTTCTATGTCCTTCTGTCTCCCTCCTTCTTTGCTTCTCTTCACCCTTGCCTTCATATCTCCTTTTTTCCTTTTTCTCCTTGCCATTTCCTTTATCTTCTCTCCCCCTTATCTTTATTCCTTGCCTTTTCTCTCCCTTCCTTTCTTCATCCTTCCCTTCCTTCTCCTCTACTTCTCCTGCATCCCCTCATCTTCTACCTACTAGATTTTATATATATATATATATATATATATGTATATATATATATGTTTACTACACTCCACTATCTCTCTCTCTCTCTCTCTCTCTCTCTCTCTCTATATATATATATATATATATATATATATATATATACACTACTCTCTCTCTCTACATATATATATACACTACTCTCTCTCTCTCTCTCTCTCTCTATATATATATATATATACATATATATATATATACACTACTCTCTCTCTCTCTCTCTATATATATATATATATATATATATATATATATATATAGAGAGAGAGAGAGAGAGAGAGAGAGTAGTGTAGTATTGACAGACTAAGACTAACTACATTAATTATTTTGGGTTTGTTTCTCTTTCCCTTTTGTGCATTCCATTTTCTATTCAAATCGACCAATTTACTGTTTCCCCAACCTCAGGATTTCCCCTTCAGGTTCTTTGTCTTTGCATTGACAATGCCCTACATGGAAGCAATTCCCTCTCTTCTGCTACTTAGCATTCTTTACTTTTTCTTTCAATAAAATTAAGTGTTTTTATTAATCTGTCCCTTCCTTTACTCCTTGCATTGACCCAATTAAAAACCAAAAATTCCTCAAAGTAAATCTACATAATCCAATAAAAACAAATCTCCACATTAGCCATAGCTAATGATATCTGCTCTTCTGCATCTTAAGTTCATCACCTCTTTGTCAGAAAGTGAATGATGTGTCACATCTTCATGGGTTTCAGTTGTCTCAATCAGTTCTAAAGTCTTTCAAACTTGGTTTTGTTGATATAATGTATAGAATCTTCTTCATATATGTACATATATAGATACCCTACATTTATTTATCTAATAGAACTGCAGATATAGATGATAGATATATAGAGATAGAGATAGAGATATAGAGATGATAGATAGATATAGATGATATAGGTATAGATATAGGTATAGATATAGATGATATAGATAGATATAGATATAGGTATAGATAGATATAGGTATAGGTATAGGTATAGATATAGATAGATATAGATATAGATATAGATATAGATATAGATATAGATATAGATATAGATATAGATATAGATATAGATATAGATTAGATATAGATATAGATATAGATATAGATATAGATATAGATATAGATATAGATATAGATATAGATATAGATATAGATATAGATATAGATATAGATATAGATATAGATATAGATATAGATATAGATATAGATATAGATATAGATAGACACACACATGTATTTGGAGGGAGGAGAGAGAGAGAAACAGAGAGAGAAAAGTTAAACACCATTTATATTTAGTTTTCTTTGTCATACTATGTATTTTATTTTTTTTTCACTTAAAAATTTATTTTGATATCACTATAAGTTTCACCAGACTGGAAAAGGGATCAACGACACAAAAGGATTAAGAAGCCAAGAGAAGATCATCTTTAAGGTTTGTTCCATATCTGATGATAGTCCTAGGACTAAAAGTAGAGACACGGATACCTAAGTTTCACTAAAACATTAACAAAAACCTTCACAGTAGAGACCCTCACTGAGAAGATTGGGTGGTTTTAGGGAAACAAGAAGTTGGCAAATTTAAATAGAAAATGGAGTGCAAAAAGGGAAAAGAAAAAAGACAAAAATATTTAATATAATGAATCCATTTTAACAATACATGTGTTGGGTTCAGAACTAACAGAACAGTGATTAGTGAATTGACTTCAACCTGGATCCAATTCTCTACTAGTGTATTTCAGATAGCCAAGCTCAGTTCTGTCCAGTTGTTGGTGCTGATTGAGATTTTTCTCCGATTTGTGGGTTACACAAATGCTAGATTGTCTAGAGAAGGGATTGTGATGGAAGTTTTCGTGGAATTTTTTGCCCAAAATAAAAAAAGAAGGCTTTCCAGAAGTCTAAAAATAAAATGCATTATCTCATAAGAGAGGGATTTTTCAACTAAATTAACTATTTTTTTTATCTTTTGTATACAGTCCTGAGCTAGATTCTAGGGAAGATTGAATATTTAGATAAGAGAGATGCCATGAAGTCAAATAATTTAAGTTGGAGACATTATAGTCCATCTACATACATCTATAAGGCATACACAGATAATTACAAGCATATATATATATATACATGTAAATAATAAAAGAAACACGAAGTCCTAATGTATGTTTATATATGTATGCACAAATCTACTTATATATGCAAAAGGTATATGTAGACATACATTGACATACATGGGTGTGTATATGTTGTTCAGTCATAGTCATGCATGACTCTTCATGACCCTGTGGACCATAGTACACAACAGATCTGTCCCTTCTTTTACTCCCTGCATTGACCAATCCTCCACTATCTCTTGAAGTCCTTTCCAAGTTCATGTTTGCTGCTTCCAAAATATTATCTCTCCACCTGAGTCTCTTCTTTCTGCCTGCAATCTTTCCCAATTTCCCATCTTTTCCAATGAGTCCCATCTTCTTATTAAGTGGTCAAAGTACTTAAACTTCAACTTCAGTATTTATCATTCCAATTTATAAACTGAATTAATCTTTTAAAAAATTATATAGACTGATTTGGTCTCCTTCCTGCCCAAGAGACTCTCAAAAGTCTCCTCCAGGACACAAATTTAAAAGCCCTGGTTCTGTAGCACTCAGTTTTCCCGACAGTCCAACTTTTGTTTTTGTTTTTGTTTTTTTATTTTTCGTTTGTTTAGTTTTTGCAAGGCAATGGGGTAAAGTGGCTTGCCCAAGGCCACACGGCTAGGTAATTATTAAGTGTCCGAGGTCAGATTTGAACTCAAGCACTCCTGACTCCAGGACCTCTACCCACTATACCACCTAGCTGCCCCTCAGCCCAACTTTCACAGCCATAATTGCTACTAAATATTTAAAAAAACCCTCAAAAATGCAACTTTGAGTATCCACACAGACATAACAAATATTTTCTGGATACTGATCTGTGCACTTTGGAATAGGAATTAAAAATAAAATCTGTGCCCTCAAAAAAGGGACCCAACATATACAGAGATATTAAAATGCGAGTACCTTAAAAGCAGGTTGTTTTTCCTTTTTTTGTATGCTCAGGATACAATATTAAATGTGTGGTCATTGCTGGATATAATATAATTTGAGAAGAAAGTACATTTATAACCAGTGGATCCAGGAAAGTCCATGGGGTATAAAAGAGTAGGAAATGATTACCCAACCAGTCCTACCTCTAGCCAGGCAGTAAAAAAAAAAAAAAAAAATTGTTACACACAAGGAGATCTGAATGTGGAAATAAAAAGTATCTACATCCTGTGATCTTTTTATGACATGGATGTCTATTTGAATAGAAGGAGGAACAGGCCAGTGACTTGGAAAATAAGCATCTGGAGTCTTTGCCTGGCTAGAGATGATTCAGCAAGTTGAGTTTCAGTTCCCTATCAAAAGTTCTTTTTAAAGGATTTTCTCCTCAATCTCTGACTTCCCCGGCAACACACACACACACACACACACACACACACACACACACACACACACGCAGTCACTGATCATATTATCAGTATTGCAGAACCCTTAAGAGACAATGCAACCAACCATTAGCAGATATATACATCAGAGTATAAATGTGGACCCAATGGTCATATGAAGAAGAAAGAAACTTCATAAAGGGTGAATCTTTGCAGCAGAGAAAACTACCAAATATGAAATGAAGAAATGAGAAGATCTGGGCAGTCTAAATGAGTGGCTGACCCAGTAGATGACCCACTGCATCTATAGGATAGCTAGGGGATGGAGCAAGAGATGGAGCACTGGATTTAGAGTCAGGAAGATCTGAGTTTAAATCATGCACTACTATGACCCTGGAGAAATCAAATAATATCTATTTGTCCAGTTTCCTCAGTGCCTGATGCATAGTAAGGAATGATTATGCTATAGAAATTGTGAGGTTTGAATGAAGGATGGGTAATGGGAGAAAAATAATGGATTCTGTTTTGGAAAAATTTTACTTGAACTGATAATAGCACTTACGAGTGTGTTGGTTTAGGTCTAGAATTCAAGAGAAAATTTAGGACAAATAAACATTCTAGACACAGGTAGAATGGTAGCCAAGACAATAAAGAGAGAAAGAGATTTAGGAAAGTAGCTTGAATAGGAGGCAATGCCAAGTGACAATTTTTTTGTTTGTTTTGTTTTAATAGAATGAAAATAGATGATCTAGGTGATTTTGTTACTGTAGCACTTCACTTTGCTTGAAAAGGGCTGAGTTCCAATCATGCATTGACTGTGTAACCGATAGTCTTTAACCTGTCACACTTTCATGTTCCTTATCTGTAAAATGGGGATGATAGTAATATAAATCATAGAGTAGTTGCATCAATGAAAATCATGTGTGTAACAATTTTTAAGCCACAAAATACTTTCTAAATATTAGTTATCATAATCATTGCTACTGTTACCACCACCACCATCACTACTACTACTACTACTGCTATTACTATTACTACTACTACTACTACTACTACTACTACTACTACTACTACTACTATTACTATCATCATGATTGCCAATACTACCTGTACATATTTGTAGGAAGCAGGGAAGGAGTAAATGGAATAGAAGGGATAAGACATAATTACATTTATGTATGTATTTGATAATGAAGTGATGGAAGGTATAAGGTGATTTGTAAAACTTAACTTGTAGTATAATTATGAACCATACTCCTGCTGCTACTAGACAAGTCAATAAATGTTTATTAAACATTTACTTTGTTTTAAGAAATAAACTAAATGCTAGGGAACTAATATAAGAAAGTGTCATTGGTTGCCATCTAAGATCATACTTTTTTTTGGTTTTTGCAAGGCAATGGGGTTAAGTAACTTGCCCAAGATCACACAGCTAAGTGTCTGAGGTCAGATTTGAACTCAGGATCTTCTGCCTCCGGGACTGGTGCTCCATTCACTGCACATTACCTAGCTGCCCCTAAAGAACATACATTCTAATCAGTATAAAAAAACAGCACATAAGAGGTAGCTGACATGTGGGAACTGGGGAGAAGGTACCAATACAGAGTATAGTATGAATGTCTGGAGAGTCAGAAGATCAGAAGGGTAATGATTGGTCTGGGTCAGTCCTTCCGTGAAATGGTTATTGAAGGAAAAACTCATCAATGCACAAAAGAGGTACAGGGTTGGAGAGATGCTTCAGGATGACAAGAACATAGAGAATGAGGGAACTTCCAGGCTAAGAAAGCAGCTGAAGAATGGAGTGAAGTCTAGAATCCAAAGCAAATATGGGAGAGAAAGATGATTTCATCAGAGATGGAAAACAATGTACTAAATGAAAGGAAAACATTATCACCCAGGAATCCTAGATATTGTGATGTTGGGGTAGGACTTCAAAGGATGATTATAAATCCATCAGGAGGGCCATCTTTGTTTGTTCCACTCCATATTAGGCTACTGGACCCAGATGGCTCCAGAAGAGAAAAGTGAGACTGGTCACTCCCTCACTTGCATGTTATGGCATCACCTTCCTGATGTCATGGTCCTCCTTAAGAATGAATGACAAACAACAAACTCAATAGATAAGAAAGGGAAAGGAAGGTATCATAGACACAGGTAACAGGATTCTGCTGGAGGTGACCCATGAAGGTGATGGTATAAATGAACTTTAGTTAGTAATTACCCTCTCTACCTTCCAGATAAATACACTTTTCCTTTTCCTTTAGTTTGAATATCATGTTCAGACCACATCTGCAATATATCATCTTCTATTCTGAGCAAAGAATTCTAGAAGTTTATTATTAAGCTAGAATGCATTCAGAATAGTGTGACAATGTAAGGGAGAGATCTTGAAATTTCCTTATTGAAAAATTGTTAAGGGAACCATGGTTCTTTTTTAGCTTATAAAAGAGATCTCATTGTGGAAGAAATAATTGCCTTTAAGAATTCAAAGATTGTTATGTAGAAGAAAGATGATAACATATAGAACTAGGAAGGATGGCCAAGATAAAGTTGAAATTAAGAGCTTCCAATTCCAAATCTATTGTTCTTTCTTCTGTGTCATGAAGCTTCATTTTGTTTCCAGGGACATAATTGTATGCACATTTATAGGAGAAAGTTTTTGGATAGATAAAGGAAAGAATTATGAAATATAGTAGAATTCTAAAAAATAAAATAGATGACTACTTACTGGGGGAATCTACCATTTGTAGGAGGGTAGGTGTTATGGAATAAGTGAGCTCTTCACAAACTCTTGATAGTCTACATTGTAGGAAGGACTTTGCTTAAAAGGAAGTAAGTAAACAAACATTTCTTCCAGTTCTTAAGATTTTGTGATGTTATTCCTGGCCCCTCATTTCCTTCCCAGAATTCTGCTAATGTACCTGTTCCAGTGCATCCCCTATGGCTGATAGACTTTTCATAGGTCAGAAAATGTTCAATTGCACCAGGGTTTCTGAATTCATTCTCCAAGGCTTCTCAGTCATCCCTGAACTGCAGACCTTTAGTGCTGCCATCTTCCTTTTCATCTACATATTCTCTGTGCTTGGAAATATCTCCATCATCACAGCAGTGAATCTGGATTCTCATCTGCACACACCCATGTACTTTTTCCTTAAACATCTATCATTCATTGACATGTGTTCTACCTCCACAACATTGCCCCGGGCACTCTTTGCCGTCCTGGCTGACTCAGAAGTGATCTCTCTCCCAGGATGTGCCATTCAACTTTTTGTTTTTGTCTTCTGTGGGGCTACTGAGTGTTTTCTCATCACCTCCATGGCCTATGACCGCTGTCTGGCCATCTACCGGCCTCTGACCTACGGGGCCACCATGACCCAACAATTCTGCTTTGCCCTAGTGGGTGTGGCCTGGATGAGTGGGCTCCTCTTCTCCTCTTTCCACACAGCCAACACCTTTACCCTATCTTTCTGCTGCCCAACAGTGGAACATTTCTTCTGTGATATCCCACCGCTCTTGCGATTGTCATGCTCTGACCCTCACCAACATGAGGCAGCCGGATTTGTTGTTAGTGGCTGTGTCATCATGAGTTGTTTTGCACTTACTGTTCTCTCTTATATCCGGATCCTGGCCACAGTGGCCCATATCAAGTCAGCAGAAGGTCGACAGAAGGCTTTCTCCACCTGTTCCTCCCATCTCATCACAGTAATCCTCTTTTATGGCACTGGTAGTTCAGCCTATATGAGGCCTGCTAATGGCTACTCTCCACTTCAAGGGCGTCTAGCTGCCATATTTTATTCTATCCTCACACCTACCCTGAACCCCATTATCTATAGTATGAGGAACAGAGATATGAAGGCAGCCCTAAGAAAACTTTACATTCATGGACCTTGATGAAGCTCAGTCTTGGAAGGAAGAGGAAAACAGATCCCTAGGGGCACATTCTTCTACTCTCCTTGTGGAATGGCCAATGTTGTACCTTGAGGGTCATCATTAATATGATTTTATGATCCTAACCAAAATGTTTCTTCTCATCTTCCAAATGAGATAAGAACTCTTGCTCTCTAGCTCATGGACCTATAAGAAATGATAAGACTTCAAAGCATAAGGAACACATTATTTCCTAAATATAGCTATGTATTCCAGTCTGTGAAGATCACCACTTCTTGCTATAGTTGACAATCTCTATGAGTTTCTGTAGCTTAAAAATATGAATTTTTAAGTGTCAATTATTTAGCTATTCTTAGCAATGATCCAAGGAAATTTCCAATGATTGATGATGAAAAATGCTTTCTATCTCCAGGGAAAGAACTGATGAAGTTTGAATTTAGATTGAAACATACTTAGAGAAAACTTTCTTTAGGATTCTTTTGTGTTTTCTTTTGTGAAATAGATAACATGGAAATGTTTTGAATAATTGTCTTCTCAAAAATTAAAAAAAGGGATTGTTAAAATTTTTTATTTACATGTAATTGAGAAAGAACAATAAATGAAAAAAATGAGATTATTAGTAAGAATAATCACAGACTAGTTACATGAATCAAAGGAAAAGAACAAATAGCTGAAACATTTAAAGGAAAGGATAACAAGGTGACAATGTTGTCCATCCATAGCACCAGAACTATCATTAACTGAGGACTATTTATGGATCATCTTTCTTGACCTCTCTGTTGATCACCTTCTTATCCTCGATCTTTTCTTTCCTTTAGGCTTGCATGATACTTCCCTTTCATGGTTTTCTTCTTATCTGTTTAACTATTCCTTCTTAGTCTATCTTAATGACTTTTAATCAAGATTGTACTTACTGATCATGGGTCTTTCCCAAGACTCTCATCAACTCCAATGGATTGATGAGTCTCTCAAAATGATAATTCTCAGGTCAATTTATCTAACCCTAATTTTTTTTTGACCTTCCATTCTATTATAACTGTTTATTGGACTGATGGTACTCCACATTCCATAGACATATCAAACTGAAAATGTTCAAAACAGAACTCATTATCTTTTCCCCAAAACCCACACATCTTCCTAGTCTCACTATTATTGTAGAGGGAAACGACATTCTCCCAGTCATCTAGGCTTGCAACCTAGGCACCATCTTTGACTCCTCCTTCTCTCTCACCAGTATCTGATGAGACCTGTATTCACTTCTTGTATTCTTGTAATCACTTCTCTCCTCTCATACTACTATCATCCCATTGAAAGTCTTTACTTTTCATCCCTCAAGTTTCTCACTATTCCTGTTCATTCCAATTCAATAAAAATTTATAAAAATGCCTATATTAGTGCCAGGCACTATTCTACTCACTCCATTCAGCTATCAAATTGATCTTCCTAAATTCCGACCATATTCAATTGACTCCAGTGACTCTGTTGCCTATAGGATTCAATATAAAGCCATCTTGATCTTTTAAAGCTTTCCATTAAATGGTCCCTCCCAATATTTTTGATTGTTTTATATTTTTCTCTTTTTCACATAATCTGTGAGACAGTGACATTGACTTCTTTGCTTCTCCATTAACAGACACACCCTTCTCTCTCAATTTCCATTGACTATATTCAATGCTGAGAATGTTCTCCCTATGGTATCAGCTAAAGATTTTTTAACTGTTCTCTCTAAGATTATATGCAAATTGTATTATATTGATTGGTTTTATTTATAGTTGTTTCAATATTGCCTCTCCCATTAGTCGATGAGTTCCTTGGGAGCAGGGACTGATTTTTGCCTCTCTTAATAGGTATATCACTTCCTGGCATTAACATTATGCTAACATAACTGCCATAGGTGACATTATGTTGATTATCTTTAACCCTAGAATTCTACAGTACCTGCCAAATGAGATACATAACCATTTAAAAGATCAATATCTAGCCATCCACAAAGGAAAACCAAAATAAAAATATGTATTTCCAAAAATATGACATATAGTTCTACAGGTAGTTCACTGAGTTAGTTTCTTAATAGGTATAGCTAGGACATTGGTAATGGAGGTAGAAAATTAATTGGATACAAACTTCAGTGGAAGGAAATATTGATCATGAGAGTTTCTAGACCACTATCAACAATCCCTGTCTGCTTAGAACCAACTTTTAAAAACACCAGTATTATCCCAATGAAGCAAAAATGCCACTTGAGATATGGAATACAATGATGCACAAAGGAGTCAAGTTTCAGGTGACTTAAAGGTGAATGAAGAAATATAATGTGGTTTACATTTGACTGCAACACATGACTTACACACAAGATTAGCCATAACACTATTCAGGAAAGGTGTGATGGAAAAAGTCAGGGGGATGGTTGGTATTTAGCAAAAGTGAGGGTCAGCTGATGAGCCCTTATGTTAATTACAGTACTTGAATAGATCTGCCTTCTTATGATTTATATGCTCGACGGACAAGACAATTGAGGCTTAGCCATCAGAAGGATCCAAACCTAATCAGAGAGAAAGCTCATATTTTCTCTCTTTTTCCACCTTTATGCTAGATATTAATTATTCCATGCATTTATTTAATATTAGATATAATATATATCATATGATCTTCTGGTTTTGTAACTTACCTTTCTTCTTACCCAATTTATAATATGATACCAATATATAACTTTCTTTTTGTCAATTCCAGACTTGTCCCTAATGCACTAAGGACATCTTCTTTCATATTGCCTTATCTTATTTCTCCATTTCCTTTTGGCTCCATATCTGATGTTGGACTCCATATTGAAATATTGATAACATTAAATTGAAAAGATTTTGCACAAACAAAACCAACACAACCAGGATTAGAATGAATGCAGAAAGCTGGGTAACAAATTTTACAGCCAGTACTTCTGATAATATGATACACATTTCTAAAATATGTAGAAAATCAAGTCAAATTGAAAAGGATACAAGTTATTCCCCAATTATTATATGGTCAAAGGATATAAGTAGATAATTTTCAAAGCAAGAAATTAAAGCTATCTATAGTCATATAGTGAAAAATGATAGTGAAAAACTGTTCTAAGTCACTATCAATTAGAAAAATGCAAATTAAAACATCTTTGAGGTGCCATCTCTGACCTACCAGATTGGCTAGTAAGGCCCAGGGCTCTATTCACTGAACCACTTAGTTGTCTCAGGAAGGAGCTTTTTACCATAGATAGCTCTTGAAAGGTCTTAGTAGACTGTAGGTAGAACCAGTCCTGAAAGTCTTAGTAGAGTGGAGGTAGAACCAGTCCTGAAGTCAAGAGGATCTGAGTTCAAATTTAAGTTCAAGTCAGATACTTGATACTTAATAGCTGTATGACCTTGGGCAAGTCACCTAACTCCATTGCCTTCCAAAAACAAACAAAATGGACAAACATGGAAAAAGTGGACCAACATCATTATCATCAGTCCTAACTGTTGACCAAAGCTGAGTTTAATCATCTCAGAAACCATATTTACTTCATCAGATTTATGAGAAAGGGGAAACCCATGTTTCAACTAGGTTGGGAGGGAGAGCATGCTTGTGTAGGTCAACACTAGAACTGATACTATGAATTCAGTCTGACTTTCATGGTCCTTGAGCATCACAAAATCTGTCCCCAGTGAGATGAACTAAAACAACTATTTTCTTGGGACTGAAATTATGTATGAATGATGATCAATGACAGTGTGAATGGATATATGATCTCAGACCTAAGTGAAACCTCTGTAAAACTCCAGAAGAGATATGTGGATAGGTCACACAGTGAAAGTCCCTGGCAATCAAAGTTTCCTGACAAAGCCTCAGGATAGACTACATCATGCTATAATAGTTACGTGTTATATCATTGGTTCCCAACCTAGCCTGTATTTTATGTTGAGTAACATGTATTTTATGATGAAGAAATTGTTTCCAGGGTAGATTCCTAAGGATAGACTAAGTTATTTGGTATTTGTTCTTCTTCAGTTGTTACAGGTGTCTGACTCTTTGTGGCCCTTTAGTATTTTCTTGGCAAAGATATGGGAGTAGTTTGCCACTTCCTTCCCAGCTCATTTTACAGATAAGAAAACTTTGGTAAACACACTTAAGTGACTTGTTCAGGGCCATACAGCTAGTAAGTGTCTTGGATTAGATTTGAAATTAGATCTTTCTGAAACCAAACCATATACTCTATCCACTTAACCACATAGCTACCCTATTAGGAAGATTTACCAAATAAATATACCAATCTGACAAACTCTCCTAGGAAGAAAGGAATGGGTCTATGGGTAGAGATCCAGTTCCCGTGTGTGGATAGATGTGGAAAGAATCAATGAAGTCACTCTAGTGTGTGATTGCCCCTTGCCTGGACATTTTTCTTTCTGAAATTATGTAATGTGAGAAGTGGAAGGGAATAATTATTTTCATAGTGCCTCAATTCCTCAATTTTATGTGACACTGCTTTTTTTTAGTTTTTTTTCAAGGCAATGGGGTTAAGTGGCTTGCCCAAGGCCACACAGCTAGGTAATTATTAAGTGTTTGAGGTTGGACTTGAACTCAGGTCCTCCTGACTCTAGGGCCGGTGCTGTTGGTATCCCCATTTTACATTTGAGGAAAATGAGTCAAACTGAAGTTAAGTTACTTATCCAAGATCTTCCAGGTAGCATCTGGATTTGAATTGAAGTTTTCCTGACTTTAACCCTGTAATCTTTCCACTGTGTCACCTAGACCTTTGAAAATGGAGATGAGAAAAGATTTTTGTGACCAGAGACTTAAAAAAGATGTTTTTGATTTGTGTTTATTATATGTTGAGTATGTTTCCAAAATTGTCTATATTTTGTGCCTAACATATGTAGCTGACTTCCTTGGATGTGATCTGCTAAAGTAAAAGAATGAAAAATCTAAAAACTTTTCCACCAAAATATTCAAAGCTTTCAAGAAATATGATTACATGGGCATAATTTTAACCCAGTTGTAAATGGAGGGGAATTCAGACAGACAGAGATCCGAAGGCAGAGGCAGATAAAAGAGAGGAGATGATCCTTTTTCCATTTGTGGAAAAGTATACTTTAAAAACTAGAGACTTTATAATCTGTTTTGTATGTATCCAAATTATGTAAAGAGTAATATTTGAATATCTTCTCTTATATTTGATTAAACATTCTAGTAGGGTTTTTTTTTGGATGAGGGAAATAGGGTATACATCTGAGTGTTTAAAAATAGAAAATTTACATACAAGCATCACCTAGACTTTCTTTATTACTCTCTTCCTTTCCTTTAGAGTGACATAGTTGTTTTAGTGCAGGAGAGGTTGATTTCATCCAGAGAATGCTCAGTCCTTAAACAGAACTGAAACAAGCTAAAAATTCATCTGTAATGATTTGCAAAGTATAGAGTATTAAGTTCTGAAGGTACATGTACCTTATCTGGTACATAAGATCCACCTAATGCAGCAATTAACTTTTCTCTCCAGTTAGGAAACAACATGGATGGTATAATTCAATAGTCAAATAAGTTGCAAATAAGCAAAATTTCATTTTTAAGATACTCATCACTATGGTTTTCTGTTAATGAATTAATAAATTAGAAGCAAAGTCACCTAACAGGAATTAAAATTAAAATAAAAAATTACAAGCTCTTAAGAAACCAAATTAGAAGTGTTTTACTTGATGAAATGTGAAATCATAAACCATGAAGTTTTAGTTCCATTCATAGACAAATTATGTTTTGTGAGGTATAAATGATCCCTACAGACAGAAAAACCCAAGTAGGAATTCCGACCCCACTGAGGATCTTCCCCTATTTAAATAGAATCCTTTGTACTTTAACTTCTTTTAGTCACACAACAGATTAGCTTTTATAAAGGAATATTTATTTCAAAATTATAATAACAAATATACACACATCTTCCCCAACACATGAGATTTAATAACCCTCTACATCAACTCACATTCTGGAAAGGAGGAGATTCTGTTCAGTTTATCTTGGTTTTTGTTAGAGCATAATCCCAAATGGAAATCCAGATACGCTAACTTCTCTAGATTCTTTCTCTGTTGACTGGTGCCAACATCCAATCTGGAATTGTGGCTCTAAGGTCAAAATGGTTCAGTGATGGCTTGGACACTACTATTTGCCCCAAGTTGAGTACAAATTAAACACCCTAACCCCTTTACTTGGAGCCAAAGTACAAGAGAAGGCGAAGCAAACACTTTCAGTCAATTCATGACTTCAACTCTAATTATGGGTAGACATGATCTCTGGAGAGGAAAAATGTCCCAGACTGAGAATTTCATGGTATAAAAGAGACATTAATTTGTGAAATGATACCTATAGTGTAATTTATTATTGGAATAAGAGTTGAAACTGTCACCAATAGGCCAAGTGGAGCCAAAAATCTGTTTTTATACATCTTATAAACTAAGAATCATTTAAAAATTTTGGATCATTTTATTGCATTTAAAAATATAAATGCCAATCTTAGATCATGGACTGTAGAAAAAATAGGGGTGAGCTCCATTTGATTAACCCTTGTATTAAAATGTCAGTTTTATCTGAATGCTATAAAAGTAGGAATTTGTTCACTTAGAGACTTCTGTCTGTAAAACAATGACATTCTGATTAGAGACTATCTTACATATTTGAGTAGGTCTATCCTGTTTTGTAAAATAATAATAATCATTTTGCATCTGGGGAATGTGTGGTGGACCTCAAAAGAATTCTGTGAGATTCTGATAAATCCTTTAGATTTCTGGCCTTGGTAAAGTCATAAAATTTAAATTCTTGCATAGTTAAATTGATTTTCTGTGGGATTAAGACCTCTCCTCCCACTTCCCCATGCAAACACAAACAGGAAGAGCCAAAGTAAGAATGACTTGCTAATTTATTTATAGTATAGAAATGATTTACTATTGTGAAATATTTAGAAACTGACAGGATAGACCTTGGAAGGTCAACAGGAACTTTTCCACACCAGAGTGAATGGCCAGCACAGGACTTATCATAGCTCCCTGGACTTCAGAAACTAGCTGACCTGCAGAACACCCCAGCAGCTACTTCCAGAGCATTCAACCCTCAGATGGTATGGGGATCTAGGGAGTCTGCAGAGGCCTCTTCCACTAGCCTTGGGGCAAGACTCTGTTGCTTTGCCCATACTGAGATCCAGGTTTCAGGCTGGGGCTCTATAAACCATAGCAGAGCAGGGACCCTTCTCACAGTTCAGGGCAGAGGGGAGTGCTTGTGGTCTTGCAGACCACAGTACAATCCAGGCAAGCAGTCAGAGCCTCTCATAAGACCTTGAAAAAATTGAGGTTCCTGGAGGGGGTGTCCCTGAAAACAGCTGAAGAAACAAAAGCTTAGAAAAGTGAGTCTTTCACCCTGGAAGTAGACTACTACTTAACAGAGTTAAAATCAAGTTAGAGGCTGAGGAAATGAGCAAACAATAGAAAAAGAAGAACCAGACCATAGACAATTTGTTCTCATAGAGGATCAAAACACACACTCAGAAGATGACAAAGTCATAGTTTCTGTATCCAAAGTCCAAGAATTAGTATCAGGTTATGGAAGAGCTCAAAAATGAATTTAAAAATCAAGTAAGAAAGGTAGAAGAAAAAATAGAAAGAGAAATGAGTGATGTGGAAAAATCATAAAAACCAAGTCAGCAGCTTGGTGAAGTCCCCCAAAAAACTAAATTGGTCAGATGGAAAAGGAGTTACAAAAGCTTTCAAAAGAAAGAAACTCCTTCAAGACCTTGGGAGAGGAGAATGGAGCTAAGGGAAACAGATGACTTTGTGAAAAATAAAACAAAACCAAAAGAATGAAAAACTAGAAGAAAATGTGAAATCTCTCATTGGAAAAACAACTGACAACAGATCCAGGAGAGATATTGTTGTAATATTAAAATAAATAAATACAAAGAAAAAAGACTCATGGTACTTGTATTTGCTTTAGCAGTCTTAGAATCATCTCCTGTTGTACCATTGAAAATTATGGTAAAAGCCCAAGTTAAATTTGAGCCTGGAGGAAAAGACAACAAGACTGTAAAAAGTGCATTGATGGAACAAACTTGTTTTACATCATAAAAGTCACAGCTCTGGGATACCAGTCTGAGAAGTACCATTTCCTTATTTTATTCTTCTATGCTCTCCACATCTATAAAGTACCCAGCATCAGAAATTTCTTCCTCAGAGCTACTGGAGTCATATTCTTCAGTCTGTTGGGGATATCCCCTTATTCTTTGATGTGGAGAGAGATAATGTAGATATCCAAGGGAAATGCATTCAGGATGGTCTTTTGGATGATGGCCAGGTGAGATGGAGGATATGGTATCTGGCTCAGATTTGATTTCTTCCAGGAAATAGCATGGTCTTTTGGTGACCAGATCAGCACGTAACATATCCAGGAGATTGCCCAAAGGATCCTCCTCAGGAACAAACAAGGAAAATGGAGGAGTTAAGTTGTACCTGATAGGTGGAGGTGGTGGGAAGCTCTGTGTTTAAAAAACAAAGTGATTAGCATCAGGGAACAGAAGAAAGCTTATAAAACATCTAAACCCCCACTCTTTTTCCCAACATAAGTAAACTTTGGGAGAGAAGAATTGACCTTGATTATCAATTTATCAAATTAAATTATCTTACCACATCTTCAGTTTCTTTAACCTATAGAACATTCCCTAATTTTAAGCCTAAACTTTACTTTTTCTGTTCAAAAAACAGTGGAATATTTTATAAGTATTTGTTTTGAGGTAGTTCAGTTGTGTTCGATTCTTTTTGACACCATTTGGAATTCTTTTTTTTTTTCTTTTTTTTTTAGGTTTTTGCAAGGCAAATGGGGTTAAATGGCTTGCCCAAGGTCACACAGATAGGTAATTATCAAGTGTCTGAGACGGGATTTGAACCCAGGTACTCCTGACTCCAGGGTCAGTGCTGTATCCACTGTGCCACCTAGGTGTACCCATTTGGAATTTTCTTGAAATAGATATTAGAGTGGTTTGCCATTTTTCTTCTCTAGTACATTTTACAGCTCAGCAAACTGAGGAAAATAAGGTGAAGTGACATATTCAGCTAGTAAGAGCCTGAATCTAGATTAACTCAGGTCCTCCCAACTCCTTGTCTAGCACTCTTATCCATTGCAACACCTGTGGCTGCCCCTGAATATTTTTATATACTCATCTAGATATAATACAATATAACATAGATATATACACATAAATGGAGATGATAGACTGATAAGATTAGAGAGATGATAGGTGGTAATAAGTAGCACTTTAAACCACAAATTCTCTATCATTTAATGAGTTATCTAACCTTTTAAAGGGTACAAATAGAATAATGTTTTCTGATAAGATAGCCATGAAAGTCCTATAGTATTGAGATAAAAATATTCAAATTCAATATAAAAACAGCACAATAGGGGGTGGCTTGGTGGGGCAGTGGATACAGCACTGGCCCTGGAGTCAGAGGTACCTGAGTTCAAATCCAGACTCAGACACTTAATAATTACCTAGCTGTGTGGCCTTTGGCAAGCCACTTAACCCCATTGCCTTTCAAGAACCTAAAAAAACAAAAACAAAAACAAAAACAGCACAGTGTCTGGCGCATAATAGATTGAGAAAGAATGAAACTGGAATAAATCTGGAACTCATTTAGAAAATGTTTTAATAGTCCAAACCAATGTTGATGAGGACTGGAACTAAGGTGGTGAACATATGAATGAAAAGAAGAGAATGAATGTAAGAGATGTTGCAAAGACCAAAATGGTAAGGTTTGGTTGTTTGTGTGGGAAAGAAAAGGATTAATGATGGCTAATTATACCTGATGTATTGATGAGAGTAGTTTATGTACTGAAGTCTCTGGTTTCAGACGGTCATGGAAAATTGCTAGGTCCTGCTGATTGAAATCTGAGTTATAAGTAGGTACACAGTACAACAGTGAGGAAGATGAAGCATAGCAATCATTAAAGTCATATCCTGTCTGAGAAACACCTAGAAAAAAAGAGAAGACAACAAAGACTATGTGACTTGATTCATTATTTCATACACCATAGAGATTGAATTTGGAGTAGAGGGAAGAACAAAACAGCAAGGGTTTTGTGGGCACAATTTATCTGGACTACCTAAAAGATGCAGATTGATTTAATTCAAAGTTTATGTATATTTTATATATATATATATATATATATGCATATATATACATACATTTATACATAAAAACACATATAGAAACATGTGAATATAAACACATAAATGTTTCCAAAACAAATCTCATTACATTCTACTGCTCTAGAACATTCACTGTCTCCCTATTACTCCTAATGCTGAATAAAATCTGAGGTAAACAAAGGTAAGGAAATTTGTTCAGTGTCTCACAGCTAGTAAGTGATCTGATTTGAACTCAGGTCTTTGACTCTAGATCTGGTACTCTCTGCCCCTTTTGTAAAAAAAAAAAAAAAGATTGTCATTCTATTGGCATTGAGGGGTGAGAAGAGAATTGTCAAATAATAATAATAAAGGTCAAAAATGTGGTTGGATGGATCTTTTTTCAAAGGTCAAGTGAATAATATTGTGGACCTGAGAGAAAGGTAAACAGAGCAAGTCACTGAGTAAATGCTCAGTTATCCAGAGTAGGGGCTCCTTTAGGAATGTGAGCTCCTTGAGGGCAGGGATTGCCTGTGCCTCCTAGCTATTGGCAGACACCTGGTAAACATTAAATATTTGTTAGTTGGACTTGGAAACTATCAACTAAGTAATAAGAGTCATTACCTTCTCCAAATCTTGTAGCTTGCACAAATGTCCAAACATCTCTCCGTTCAAGGGCTCTTGAATGACGACCCCTTTCACCATTCCATTCCATGAATGAAGATCTTTGGGGTGAGACCCAGAAGTGAGAGGGCCACAGGAATGGGTCTGGCCGACAGCTCAGGGATGAAGCTTCGTCACCCTCAGGTTGTCTTTGGAAGAGAGGGTCACCATAATAAGGAAGACAATGAGACAGTGGAATTCCTGACTTGGAAGAATTGAAGATATAAATAGGGGTAGTTGGTGCATCGGATAAATAAGACGATTGATTTAGCTGGTGTCTGGAGGAAGGCAGCATCCGATGAGAAGCTATGGGAAATGTTGGAGATGGATAAAGAAAGGGATGTCTAGTTTGGTCTTCCATGAACCATGGAAAGTTTGAGATCTACAGAATACAAAAAGAAAAGGAGATTAGTGAGAAAACAAAAGTTGACTTAATCTCAGATTTCACTCCTAAGCACTACCTTAGACTTCCCACTTCAGTGTTTATTTCTGTCCTGGGGAATACTAGATTTGCTGTTTTATATGCAACCATCTTTTTTAATTATACTGTTATGGAAATGCTTAGTTTCTTGAATATATTAAAAATAAAATTAAAACCAGAATTGAAACCCAGATCTGATTCTGTCCAGTGGTGTTTTTTTTTAATTCACTGGCCATATCTTAGAATCTGTGATCTGCCCTTCTCAACATGCATTAATGAAGAGTACTCATGAATTTTAAGACTTCAACCTTTGATTAAAAACTCAATTTGACAAAAAAATGCTAGAAAAACTGGGGGGAAAAGTATGGCTGAAACTTGACATAGATCAAATTTTCACAATTTATGCCAACATAAGGTCCAGATGGATACTTAGGGCTTAGACAATAAGGGTGATACCATAAGTCATTTAAGAGAAAGAATAGTTTATAAGATCTATGGAGAGGGGAGGAGTTTATAACCAAACATAAGATAGAGATCATTACAATATAAACAATGGATGATTTTGATTACATTAAATTAAAAAGGTTTTTCACAAACAAAATCAATACAACCAGGATTTAGAAGGAATGCAGAAAGCTGGGAAACAATTTTCAGAATAGTGCTTCTGATAAAGCATTTATTTCTAAAATATATTAGAGAACTGAATCAAATTTGTATGCATACAAGTCATGCCCCAATTGATAAATAAATAAAAATAAAAAAATTCTAAATTATTATTGATTAGAGAAATGTAATTTAAAACAACTCTTCAGTACTACTTCACACCTATCAGATTGGAGAGTAATTGGAACTCTGCCCAAAGGGCATTAAATTGTGTATACCCTTCTATCCATCAATACCATTACTAGAACTAAATCCCAAAGGAATCATAAAAGGGAAAAAAGATTCAATTGTAAAAAAAAAAATATTAAGCAACTCTTTTTGTTGTGGCAAAGAATTGGAAAATGAGGGTATGCCCACCACTTGAGGAATGACTGAATATATGGTATATGAATATGATGGAATACTATTAATCAGCAAGAAATCAGGAACAGGCAGATTTCAGAAAAGCCTGGAAAGATCTGCCTGAACTGGTGCTGAGTGAAGTGAGCAGATCCAAGGGAACATTGTATACATTAATAGCAATATTTAATGATAATCAATAATTATTATGGACTTGGTTCTCATAGCATTTCAGTGATCAAGGTCAGTTCTAACAGACTTGTGATGGAAAATGCCATCTTCATTCAGAGGAAAAAGTATGGAGTTTGAATGCAGAACAAATCTCAAAACTTGTTTTATAAATTTCTTTTTCTCAAGGTTTTTTCCCCTTTAGTTCTAATTCTTCACAACATGACTAATATGGAATATGTTAAACACAATTATACATGTATAACCAATATCAGATTTCTCTGCCATGGGGGAGAAAGAAAGGAGGAAGGTAGAAGGGAGGAATTCATAAATCTTCAAATAAGATTAATGTTGGAAACTCTTTTCATGTAATTTAAAAAAAATAACATTCAAAAAAAAAAGACATGACCTTTTGGAGGGCATCTCCTTAAAATGGTGAAACCTCTTGGCTAATCTTAATTGTCAAATTTAATGTTTTTTCTTCTCTCCTCCCCATTTTTATCCTCACAGTCTTTCGTAATGACTATCCTCTTTTCCTAGATAATTTTCTCTTTTTAGCATTTCATGACACTGTTCTATCCCTGTTCTCTTTCTGAACCTTTTTTCTTTTCCTTTATCCAGGACTCACCAGTTGATGGTGACATTTCCTAAGGCTCTGTTTGAGGACTTCTTTCCTTCTTCCTGTATTATTTCATTTAGTAACCTCATTAGCCTCTATAGATTCATTCACAGCCATCTCTATGCAGATGATTTTCACATCTAAATCTATATTCCTAATATCCCCTGAGCCCCATTCTGCCTATTGGTTATCTCAAACTGGAAGCAAGTTATGCAGACAATTACTCAACAGTATATAATTGAATTCATTATGTTTTTCCAACAAACTTTCTCTTCTTAATTTTCCTGATACTAAAGAGGGCACCAAGGATTTTCCCAGTCACTCAGGTTCATAATCTAGTTTCTTTACCTTTAAACTACAAATCCAATCATTTCCAAATCTTGTTGTCCCTGCTTCTGCTGCTATATCTTTTTTTCAGTCCTTTCTCTTATACTACCACCACACCCAGAGGAAGTCTCTTTACAATAGTTTTCTCCTGGTTTCCCCTAACTTAAAACTCCACTGCAGTCCACTGTCCAATCAATTAGTCAAATGATCTTCCTAAAGTACAGGACAGATGATGTCACCAAATGGTTCAATAAACTCCAGTGCCTATCTGTTACTTCCAGGATCAAACATATAATTCTCTAATTGCCTTTGAAAGCCCCTCATAACCTAGCTCCTTTCAGCTTTTGCAGTCTTCTCACTTCCAGATATTCAAGACGCTGACTACATTGTTCCTCACACAGGACAAGAATTCATCCCTCCAATGCAGACATTTTCAGAGGATTCCTGCAACACTTGCCTCTACCTTTTGTTTTCCTTTAAATCTCACCTAAACTTCCATCTTTTGCAAAATAACTATCCTGAGGCTCAGTTTCAGTACCTTTAGTAGAATAGTTTTTGAATGTTAACTCATTATAATTTTGAGTTTGAGGGGTTTTTTGGTCTTTATTTGCATCCCCAGAACTAGTATCTTTACCTCAAATTGAATAGCCATTTAATAAATGACTAATGACTTCTTTGACATAAGGCTGCTTTCTCCTGGAAGCTCAAGGGTGACTTCTTCTGACCATCCTAGCCCTACCCCTCAGTTTCTTTTTTTGGAGATACTACTTGAATGAACTGTCTGGAGGATGCGCCTCAGTGTAGGAGATTTGGGAGGTTAGAGTGGTGGAGGAGCAAGTGAGGGTTGAAGGAAAGGGCAAAGAAACAGGAATCTTCACATACCTGATTTCTGATCTCTGAGATGCTTCTACCAGCGTCCAGGCCTGGATTCATCATGTTAGTCCTGTTAACTCTACTGGATTCATTTTTCTTGATGCTTCTGACCACTGTCATTGTTGTTGATGCTGTTGTCTTTGTCCGGCTGTCATTTTCATTATTTGCATTTTTTGTTCCTGAAGAAAAGGTCCCAGAGAAATTGGATGGAGGGATTTAGAGTTTTATCCCCCCCCTCCCCAGGGGGAAGTTGGAGGAGAATGGACAGTGGTTGGCAATTTACAGCCTACATAACAATTTCTAAATTTCTTCATTCATACACTAGTTCCACTCTTCTGCCTATTGTCATTCCTGAACCTGGAAGTCTACCTCTCTATAGTTCCTTCTCTTACAGCCATTCATTCAAGTACCAGCTCATAGACCTCCTTTTACACCCTCCTTTTTCTCCAATTCAGATAAAACATTTTTATCTTTGCTCTAGGTTCTCTTAGAGCTTACCCTAGCTCCTCTTTGGGCTCATGGCACTGTCTGCTTTAGCAGACTATTCCCATCTCCATGATGGATCCGTTACCTTCCAGAGACATTTCCAGAGACTCTTTCCCATCAGCATTGCCCCAAAGACCCATCCCATCTGCCCTTACTTACTCTTCATTGCTCAGCTCCAAGGAAGGAAGGTGACTGCTCACAAGTTCTGTTGCTGCCTTCAAAGTCAATCGTTTGAGGAGAGAAAGGGCAGTATTTAAGTTGTTCTATGTCCTTCTTCTCTTCCCTTTACCAAAGACTTGGGCGTTGGACTTTATTTAAAGGTAAGCAACTCTCTCATTGGCCCAAGATGGAAGTTTTAAGCCTCTTCCTTACAAAAGCATGATGGAGGTACTCCTCCTCTCCTGAATGAACGAATGATTGAATGAATGAATCAATGAGACAAGGGTTTTTATCACTAAGTGTTTAGCATGTGCAAAGTACTCTAGACAAAGGAGGTTGGTTGTCTAAGACAAGTTGATATCCTCAATTTCAAACTACTCTACATTTATTCTTTTCATATTTGTTTCTTTTATTCTTTCTCCAGTCAAAAATTCCTTGTGAATAGAGATTATTTCATTTATCATATTTGTAGAACATTATAGTATCAGATCTTGGTCTGATAGTGGGCCTTTCACATCTAGACATTTAATATAGGCTTGATTAACTCTAACAAGATAACAAGATTCTTACTAGGGATCCAACTTGATATTCTCAGAGGGAGAGGCCCTTTCCGAGATCTGAATTAGCAACATTTTGGATTTTTACATGACTCTTCTTTAGATATATAACAAGGTAGGGAGAGTAAATCAACTCCTCAAAACACAGTTGATTTGTAGGCCTCACCCTTCATGTCCAATTGTGTCTAAGTCTTGGCCAGTCATACCCTGCAATACTCTCATGTACCACTGCAAAATGAAAAAAAAAAATAGTCTTTCTTATTCCTTAGCCATCTTTAGCCTTCACTAACATTCAATTCTGTGACTTTGGTCTTGATTTTCCTCCTTTCCATCATCCTTCAATCCCTCTCTTTCTCTCAATCTTCATTTTAATCAGTTGCTAGGTCTTACATAGTCTTCCTCCAAGCATTTATTACCTTGATCTCCTTTTCTTTCCACAGTCATTCAGTTAGCTCAGACCTTCATCATCTCTCCAGTTTAACCCTATAAAATGGCTTCCTAACTCATCACACACACACACACACACACACACACACACACACACACACACAAACAAAACTCTCTCTCACACATACACATACACACATGAAGACTTGGGTTCTGACACCCTTCAATCTTACCAGTTCTTAATTTCCCTACGTGACATGAGATTCATGATTGGATCTTGAATTTGGTTGCTGCTGTTCAGTCATGACTTCATGATTGCATGTTAGATTTTTGTTGGCAAAGATTGGACTCATTTTCCATTTCCTTCACGAGGTCATTTTACAAATGAGGAAACTGAAGCAAAGAGGGTTAAATGACTTGCCCAGGATACATAGTTAGTAAATGTCTGAACTCATCATGAAGATGAGTTTCAGTTACAGCACTCTTATTTACTAGAAGACATTTGTTTTCCCATCACTTAGCCAGGAGTTACCATTTAGTAAGTACCTAATCAATTCCTTAAAACAATTCTATAAAGCCTTTAGTCATTTTCTATAGAAGGTGTGCCCAGAAAACACCTGGGGAAAGTTAACACAGATTTAAAGAGTGAGACTTTTTGTTTCATTTTGTTTTGTTCTAGTATTGTATTGTCAAATCAAATAATCCTTACTCACTGGGATACAAAGAAATTGAATTGAGCCTAATAAGATCACATCCCTAATTTATTTGGAGTCTCAAGGTGAAGTGAATAAATAATACTTGTTTTACAGGTCTCTGAGAGCTGTTCTGATGATTGAATTTGAGAACTGAGAATAGTAAGGAACTCCAGTGGTCACCTAAGTTTCATCCAAACACAAAAGAATCCCCCATCATAATGTATCAGAAGAGCTGATATCCAATTTGAATTCTTAGGAAAAGTTCTTCCTAACACGACTAAATTACCTGCTTTCTATATCATTTAGTGGGTTTTTTTTTTTGCCAAGGCAATGGAGTTAAGTGACTTTCCCAAGGTCACATAGCTAGGCAATTAATAAGTGTTTGATGTCAAATTTAAACCCAGGGCCTCCCGACTCCAGGACTGGTGCTCTATTCACTGTGCCATCTAGTTGCCCCTTACCCACAGCCAAACTGATTAAGTTTAATTCCTTTATTCCTTTTGCCCACTGCAGTCCTGCAAAAACTTGAAGACAGCTATTATTCTCCTCACTCCTGAATCTTGAGCCTTCTCTTTTCCAATATTTTTTCCATATACAGAAGTCTTTGAAAAACTTCAGCTTGACAAAGAACTCATTCCTGAAATATACAGAAAACTGAATCAAATTAAAAAAAAGCCATTCCCCAATTGACAAATGGTCAAAGGATATGCAAAGGCAATTTACAGATGAGATCAAAGCAATCCATAGCCATATGAAAAAATTGCTCTAAATCATTACTTATTAGAGAAATGAAAATTGAAGCATCTCTGAGATACCACCTCACACCTCTTGGGCTAACCAATATGACCAGAAAGGACAATGATCATTGTTGGAAGGGTTGTAGGAAATCTGGGACACTTCTATTTCATTGTTGGTGGAGATGTGAACTCATCCAAACTTTCTGTAGAGCAATTTGGAACTACACCCAAAGGGCAACAAAAATGAGGATACCCTTTGATCCAGCAATACCACTACTGGGTCTATACCCTGAAGAGATGATGAAAAGGGTAAAAACATCGCTTGTACAAAAATATTCATAGCAGCCCTGTTTGTGATAGCAAAGAATTAGAAATTGAGTGAATGTCCTTCATTTGGGGAATGGCTTATCAAACTGTGGTATATGTATATCATGGAACACTATTGTTCTATTAGAAACCAGGAGGGATGGGAATTCAGGGAAGCCTAGAGGGATTTCTATGAACTGATGCTGAGAGAGATAAGCAGAACCAGAAAAACACTGTACACCCTAACAGCAGCATGGGAGTGATGATCAACCTTGATGGACTCACTCATTCCATCTGTGCAACAATTTTGGGCTGTCTGCAAAAGAGAATACCATCTATATCCAGAGAAAGAATTGTGGAGTTTGAACAAAGTTCAAGGACTATTACCTTTAATTTAGGGGAAAAAAAAAACTGATATCTTATTGTCTGTTCTTGCTATCTCTTATAGTTTATGTTTCTTCTTTAAGGGTATGATTTCTCTCTCATCACGTTCAATTTGGATCAATTTACAACATGTAAACAAAGTAAATACTGGCAAACTGCCTTCTATGGGGGGGTGGGGGAGAGAAGTAAGATTAGGGGGAAAATTGTAAAACTCAAAATAAATAAAAATCTTTATAATAAAAAAGAAAAACTTCAACTCTATAGAAATGTAAATTATTCATTTTATTTTTCTCAGTTTCATCTTATATTTGCTAAAGGAATCTATTATTGGATGCTTCTATATCCCACTATTGATTTTCTTTTTTATTTTACTGCATAAATAGATAAAATGATTGGTGTTGGTTTTCATTTCCTATAAATGTTAAAATAATAAACACATTAATCTTTTCTCTGTGAAGTCACTGAAAGCATTTTTGAGACAGCTCTAGGAGCAGAAAGAACCATGATATCATTTATATTGTTCTCATACAGTTTAAGTCCATTCAATAAACTTTAGCAAGGGCAGCTAAGTGGTGCAATGGAAGAGGACCTAAATGACATCACTATGTGAGTGTTTTTGACAGTGGCTGATCAGACCAGAAGAATTTGGCACAAATAGAAGAAATGAACGATTAAAGTAGAGGTGTCAGGGGCGGCTAGGTAGCATAGTGGATAAAGCACTGGCCCTGGAGTCAGGAGTCCCTGAGTTCAAATCTGACCTCAAACACTTAAAATTACCTAGCTGTGTGGCCTTGGGCAAGCCACTTAACCCCACTGCCTTGCAAACCCCCCCCCCTAAAAACCCAATAAACATTGGCACCTTCTTTATCCTAAACATTGTGCTAAGTACTTGAGAGAAGAATAAAAAAAGATTGTTTCATCAAAGAACTTGGCAAGGGGAAAGAAGTGGGGGGTAGGGGAAGATGAAAAGAAGGAAGTTGCCATAGGGGAGCTAGTGGGGCAGGGCTTATCCTTTGTTCCAAAACCTGTACTGGACAATGATATGCTTTATGATTTCTTCTGCAAGATGTCTACTCCCTTCTCCCTCCCTTTTCCTCCCCTTAAGTTATTATATCTACTTTAGAGATTCTATGCATAACATAGTGATGCATATTTTTTAAAAATGTTGTTCCTGGAGTCATTAGGTGGTACAGTGGATAGAGCATTGATCTTGGAGTCAGCAGAATCTGAGCTCAAATCTGATCTCAGACACTTTTGATACCTACTAGCTGTGTGGACTTCAACAAGTCATTTAACCCCCCCCCCCCCCCACACACACACACAAAATGTTGTTCCCATTTTGTTATGAGCTAATTATTTGAGTATTATTAGTATTGATATAATTTTCATTATCTCCTTTGATCCTCAGAAGTAACTTCAGTGGTTAATATAGTAAGGTATTTTATCTACTCCTGATAGGTCAAAGAATTCCTCATCCTTAATGTAATGTGGATCCATTGTAATGTTCTTCTGCAATTATTGACAAATACTGTCAACCTTATATCGCACAGACTCATTTTGTTCTCAATTTTGGTTGTTGAACAACCAGAATATTATTACTGTTCTTTGAAAGGGTATCTGTCAATCAATTAGCCTATGGTTCTAACTCACAAAGCTTATGACTTCACCATCATCCAGAACGTTCATCCTAAGCTATCACTCCCCTCTAGGGTTGTTTTCCTCTTCTGTGAGTAGGAGCGACCTTGCATTTATATCCCAAATGCTCATTGCTTGATATGTAATACATATTTAATAAATCATTTTTCATTCACTCATATATTTATATTTTCTTCCAACTCTACACCTAACTGTCTGGACTTTTCACCTCTGCTTTAGCTGCCTTCTCCCCCAGACATTCTTCTGGTAGCCAGTACCTCAATTCCCCCAAAAGTGAGTTCCTTCCTGAAATCTCCATTTAAGGAAGTTTCTAGACCAAACAGAGTTCTCTTCTTCCTGCCCTGTTCCTTGCTCTGACTTGCCTCTCTAGAGGTACTGTTCTTCCTTAGTTACATTCTTTCCATCTCTACATTTATTATTTCCTTTTATATGTTTTCTTCCCACATTAGAAAATAAACTCTTGAGAGTACAGAATATGTTTTCTTGTTTTTGTATTCCTAGAAATTTGCATATATAATATGCTGAAGAAATCCTTGCTTTTGTGTTTCTATGCATGCATGTATCTATGTACTATCATCTATCTATCTATCTATCTATCTATCTATCTATCTATCATCTATCTATCTCTCCAATTATCTAATCTATCTTCTGTTAGTCAGCTAGCTAGCTAACTAACCTATTTCCATTTACTAGATAGGAAAATTTAGGCAAAATGAGAAAGGGATCATTTTCTTGTTCCAGAGCTATAATTAGCACAGTTTTAATTAGCAAACAGATCTCTGTGTATTCTAGAAAATTATGAGACCCTTCTCAATATAAAATATTTCCTGAACTTTATGACTACTTTCACTTGAATTCATAACAATTTCCTTCAATTCGACCTTGACAAAACTCATCCTCAGTTTTCATCATCCATCAAAGATTTTTCCCTTCAGAAATCTATAACTGGTAGACCTGGATCAAAGCAGATACACATTCATCTAATATTTTGAGCAGAGTCACCAGACCCCAAGCTTCAGAAAATGTATGGTACTAGGTCTCATAACCTAAGAGAATCTCCAACTCATACTATGAGCCCCCACAACAGATCTCTCAAGTTTTGGATATTGAAGCATCTAGGGGGTCTACAGTAACAGGAACTGGGAGAATGGGAATGAAGCTGACCCCATTTGGAGTGTCTTCTGGTTTTTATCAAATTATCAAACTTTTCATCCCGAACTGAGACTACAGAGTATGAATTCAGTCTAATTTCCAGGGAATTGAACATCATTGTTTCTTCCTCTACCCATGCCTCAGAACAATAAGAAACCTCTGGACTTAGAAAATCAGAAGCATTTCTATGTTTATTATGTGATGAGGCTTTGGGGTATCCATTATGCCTTGGAATGACACTGTCTTTGTTGTTGTATACTGAGTGAGTTTGGACTGACCAGGGAGTTATAAACATTAGCAATTTACTTAGCCAGCAGTGAAAAGAATTCTACTTTTCCTTCATACTCAAATTTCTGGCATTAATCTAAAATCTGGCCATCTCCCTGGTCACAGATGTCACCAAAGATTTTAAGCTCTCACTATTGGATGTTCCTTCTCCCATATTCCCTGACATACTTGGACAAGAAGAGGAGAAAAGACATTTTTTATTATTCACTGTCACTTCCAGAATATGCCATTTTCATCTTTTACTCTCTTCCTTTGGGATAATTTTTTGTTAAGGAATAGTTAGAGATATAAATGGAATTAAAAGCTTCTTTTGTGTAAAGGAAGAGATGAGTTTTTATTTTAAAAGGATGAAAGATATTGTCAACATTGTAGATTTTTTTGTGTAAAATATGAAGAAAAGAATTTTGTTTTAATATTAAGTATTAATATGTAAGAAGAAAGAGATGCAATTTTAAACAACATAATTTATATAATTTATCTTAAAATTTATATTATATCTATATACTATATTATAAAATGTCAACAAAAGTAAATATTTTCATTCAAATTATATTTGTGTATGCCATTATACAAATAAATAGACATCCAAATATGGAAATCATATATGAAGGGTGTGAATGCAAATATAGAGCTAATACCTATATAGACATATATAGAGAAGAAAACAGAGTTCAATAACCAGAAAGATAATATCAAAAGATAATCTTTCGTAAAAAAAAGGTGGCTAGGTAGCTCAGTGGATAGAGCACCGGCCCTGGAGTCAGGAGTACCTGAGTTCAAATCTGATCTCAGACACTTAATAATTACCTAGTTGTGTGGCCTAGCTGCCCCAACTATGAGCATTATTAAATACTAATGTTTGAAACACATTAAATCTGAATTACTCTAACTTCCTTGTTTCCATACAGGTGAAATAAATAATTAATTTTACTACTTAGATCTTCAAATTAAAATTTATCACAGAAATGTTTGCCTAGTAAAAAGAAAATATGAAAATTCCGAGGAAAAAAGAAAATTATGTTTCTTGGATTTTGGGGGGATGTGTTTTCTTCACAATATAACAAAAATCAAAATATGTTTTGCCTAACTACACTTATATAACTGTCATCAGATTGTTTGCCTTCTCAATGATGTGGAGGGGAAAGAAGAGGGGAAAAATTTGGAACATAAAATTGTTTTTGAAAAAAAAGTAGGGCAAAATTGTTTTATATACAATTGGGAAAATGAAATATTAAAATGCAATAGAGAAAGATTTTCTCTTTAATAGTTTTCTGTCATACTACAAATCCAATATACTCCAGATATAAATGAGTTACGGATAGATCATTGGACCTGTAATCAGAAAGTTGGGATTTCAAATGTAGCCTTACACACTTACTAGTATGTCACCTTTGACAAGTAAACTTGATCCCTTTTTCCCTCAGTTTCCTCAACTTTAAAATAGGGATAATAGTTGAGTTGTTATAAGAAGCTAATAAGATAATATATCTAAAGCATTTAGCATTTAACAAATATGATTTTATTATTTTTTCCCTTCCCTTCCCTGGCAAAGAATCCCTTAAATAGGTCCCTGACAATGAAAAGGAAGTCCTTTAAAAAGTTGGGGAGTGTGATGGCTAGGTGGTGCAGTGGATAGAGCACTGCCCTGGAGTCAGGAGTACCTGAGCTCAAATCTGGCCTCAGATACTTAATAATTGCCTAACTGTGTGACCTTGGGCAAGTCACTTAACCCCATTACCTTAAATTAAAAAAAAACATTGGGAAGTAAAATTCTGTACTGATGATATCAAACTGATATAGCAACAGATACCTGTGGTAGAATATTGACTTAAAAAGTTAAAAATTATTACAATCTATTTTATATTTTTCTTTATTTTTTAAAACATTTCATAATTATATTTTAATCTTTTTGCTTTGTTTGTGAAACAACATAATACTATTTAGGTTTGGCTTTCTTGCTAGCCTGCCCTCATACCCAGAAGATCTAAGTTTCCATATATTGATCTCTAACATAAAATTACATTCAAATCCTTTCTCTATCTCCTTGTTTTGTGTTTTTGAGGAGAAAATATATCTCTGTTTATTGGTCTAACTCTTGACCCCAAGAGTTTTTCTATTCATACAATCACATACTTTCAATAACACTTTTGGTTCTTAACCAGAAAGACTAGATACATAACCATATGGATATAATTACAAAAGAGAAAATACATAAATAATATAGTACAAAATAGTATACCTATAAAAATAGATTATACTTTTCCATCATTGCACTCTATACTTATGGTGACATATAGACACACAGTTGTAGGATCTTGACATGGAAAAATATGATAGAGGAGCGGCACCATTATGATTACCTAAATGAATTTCTCTCTATCAACATTTTTTTTCTGTTTATCCTTCTCTTCTTATCCTTCATTTTTTTAACCTCTCTTTTGTACCTGACCATTTTTATCTGCCTTCTTTTTTATCACTTCCCTTTCTTTTAACTCCTTACTCTCCTACTCCCCTGTTCAGTGGTCAAGATAGATTTCTGTCACTAATTGAAAATGTATGTGTATTCTTATTGGCCACCTCCTTCTCTCATTTTCCCCCTCTACTATAAAATCTCTTCTTTTTTTACCCCTTTCATTTGAAATAATTTCCCCCATTCTTCCTCTCTCTTTCTTCTTCTCCCAGAGCATCCTTGTCATCTATCCATTTTTTACATTGTTCCAACATAATCAACTCACTCCTACACCCTCTTTCTATGTAGAATCCTTCTAGCACTCTAATAAAGGTAAAGTTCTTAGAAGATACATGTATCAGATTGCTTATAGAAAGGTAAATTGGGGGTGGCTAGCTAGCGCAGTGGATAGAGCACGGGCCCTGGAGTCAGGAGTACCTGAATTCAAATCCAGCCTCAGACACTTAATTACCTAGCTGTGTGGCCTTGGGCAAGTCACTTAACTCCATTTGCCTTGCCAAAAAAAAAAAACCTTAAAAAAAAGAAATGTAAAACTGCTCAACTTTATTGAATTCTTTATACTTTCTTTCATGTTCACCTTTTTATGTTTTGTTCTTGAGTCTCGTGTTTGAATGTCAGATTTTTCTATTCAGCTCTGGTCTTTACATTAGGAACACTTAAAAATTCTTTATGTCAACATGCATACATCCTTTTTTCCCTTGGAGGATTTTTCAGTTTTGCTAGCTAAATTATTCTTGGTTATAATTCCAACACTTTTATCTTCCATGAGATCATTCTGAGTTTTTTGCTTCCTTACTGCGGTAGCCACTAAACTTTGTGTTATACTAACTGTGGTTCTACTATATTGAATTGCTTTTTTCTTGCCACTTGAAGCATTTTCTTTGACTTGGGAGTGCTTGAGTTTGATTAAAATATTTCTAGGAGTTTTCATTTTAGGATTTCAGGGATGGATCAATAAATTCTTTCAATTTTCATGTTGCTCTTTTGTTCTGGGATAGCAAAGCAATATCCCTTGAAAATTTCCATGTTTTCTCCCAACTTTTCTTTTCCTTTTCTTTTTCCTCATAGCATCTCCAAAACATAAAATAATTACTTTATAGATTTTCTCAAGATGCCACTATATTCCTTGTGACATTAGAATATTGAAAGAATTAATTTAGCATCCTCCCTTTGATTAGAAGATAAACATTCCTTTCTGATTATTCACTTGTTATTTTTAATCTTTTGTTTTTAAATTTTATTTTCAATTCTGATATTTTTATTAGGAAATTTAAAAATCCTCTATTTTGTTAAAGGTTCATTTTCTTCCTCTGTATAATTTTACTTGGTTTTCTTAGATGTTATTCTCAGTTGCGGATTTCTGTCTTTTGGAATATGTCATTTCATGTTATGCATTCCAGTGATACTACTTATGAGAGGATCCTGCTTAATATTTGAATTCTTTCTTTCTAACTGCTTTCTCGTGTTTTAGATGAGAAAAATGAACCCTAGAAAAGAGAAATTTCTTGCTCAAGATTATAACTAATTAGTTGAAGATGAATAGATCATAAATAATGAATTGGATAGGATCCCAGAGAACACCTTCATTTTATAAATTAAAAAAAAAAAAAACTTGAAGGAAAGGGATTCATTCCAGATCATGAAGGTAGTAAGCATCAGAGGCAAGATTTAAACTTCCACCAGCCCTGTGTTTCTACTAGTCATCTTCACACTTTCAACTGTATTGAAACTAGGAGTTAAATCCATGCTTTTAAATTTCATGTTTTTGATAACATCTTTTAAATCATTTCATTGATTGTGTTCCCCGAGTCTTCTCTTTTTCCAGGCTAAATTCCATCAGAATTTCCAGAACTATTTCTCCTATCAACAAATTCTTGAGTTTGAGGGGAAAATATGATGATATGATCAACAAATATTATGAACTTGAGAAACAAAGTGAATTGATTGCAATATTAAGACTTTTCTCCCAACCTCTTCAAATTGTATCTACAAATCTTCTCCTGACTTTCCTTTTGGGTTAATTCAATTCAAGTCTTTCTTGAGAAATGCCCTAGGCAAAATCTTACTCTAGGTACCAGAGAAAGAGAAAAAACTATCAATTACATAAGTCCTTCAAGTATTCTAGTGTCCAGCACCCCTTCTCCATCCACTAGGTTCATTCATTCTGTAATTCTGAAATATGACCAGCAGGTGGCTCTAGGGTTTTTCTTTTTTCTTTTGTTTTATTTTTTAAATAGCTAGCTTCCCCACCCTTTCCCCTCCCTTATCACCCATTGAAGCAAATGCAAACAAGACTCGTGTAATAAATATTTATAGTTCATAAAAGTAAATTCTTATACTGGAAATGTTCAAAATTATGTCTCATTCTGTATATTGAGCCTATCACCTTATCAGGAGGTAGAGGCAACATGCTTCATCCCTGGGTGTTTTGGAATCATGATCACCCATTATTTTCATCAAAGTTATAAAATTATTCAAAATTAGTTTTCTTATGAATGTAATCCCATTGCCAGAGTTCATTTCCATGAGACTCTTTCCATATTTATAGAGATCAATATCCATGCCTGCATGTGGGATAGGGTAGAATTAGTGAGACTAGATGTTGCTACTGTGCAAATTGTTTCCCTGTTTTTGATGACTTCATTTTGTATCATTCATACAAATCAAATGAGTTCACTATTCTTTTGGCACAATAGTGTGCTATTTATGTGATATAATTGATATGGCATTATGTGACACAATTGGTTTAGCCATTCCCCAATGGACAGATACCCCCTTGATTTCTAATTCTTTGCCACAACAAAATGAGCCAATGTGTGTATGCATAGAAACATACACATATAAAGATATGTCCACGAGTCCATTAATAGTCACATGTATAATTTATATAATGATTATTATAATATGATATATACATTCATTTAGAGATATATATTTATACCACATTCTTTGGAATGTGGAAGTGTATCCTGGGTCAAAGAATATACATATTTGCTAATTATGGGGCATATTTCCAATTTTTTTTCCAGAATGACTGTTTCAATTTACTACTCTATCAATAGGCTATTAATTTACCTCTTGATCCACAAACCATTCATCAATTTGCTTTCTTATCCATTTAATCAGATGAATGAGATAAGTAAATGATTTAAACATTATAGAAGTTAATATAATAAATAAAACAGCATGGAAGAAATTACCTGTTATATCTATGGCTAAGGGAAAAGTTCATGTTCAAGCAAACAATAGAAATGAATCACTGAAGAAAAGATAGAAAATTTTTATTATATAAAGCTGAAAAGTTTTTTTTTTTTCACAAACAAAACCAATGGAGGTAAAATTTGAAGAAAAAGAATTAACTGAGAAAGAGAGGCAAATTTTCCTTAGCAATGTTTCATTTCCAGCATATGTAAGGATTTGATTCAAATGATGATGATAATGATAATGTTTGCCCTTCATTCCTGAAGATCATGACATCAGGGAGGTGATGCAAGGACAAGCATGTGAATTGGATTTGAGTGAGGAGGGCTGTGCTAAGTCCCCATCCTCACTTTCTCCTCCAGAGCCATCTGGGTCCAGTGGCCAGATATGAATTTGGACTACTGGAGATGACCCTGGATGGGAGGCAATCAGGGTTAAGTGACTTGCCCAAGGTTTCACAGTTGGTAAGTATCTGAGATTCTCCTGTCTTCAGGCAATCTACCCACTGTGCTCTCTAACTTCCCTATTCAAATATTTACAAATAAACTACATTTATTATTTGAAAAATGGTCAAAAGATATGATTAGCCAACTCCCTTTTTTTTAGAAAGACTTTATTTATTTTGAGTTTTATAATTTCCTCTCCATTCTTGCTTCCCTAACAGACGGCATTGTTAGTTTTACATTGTTTCCATGGTATAGGTTGATCTCAAGAGATCAGACAATTCTCAATGCTGGACATTTAAGGTAGCAACAGACTTTTTTAAAAAGCACCAAAAAACTAATAGAGAAATTAAAATTAAAGCAACTATTGTTTTCCTCTTCTGGAAAGTGATTCCCTAAATAAATGAATGAATAAAGCATTTCTTAAGTGTTTACTGTGTGTAAAACATGGTGTTTAACACTGGGGACAGAGCTAGAAAAGACAGATAGTCTCTGCTTCTAAGAAGTTCATGTCCCAATGGGGAAGACAACACATGTGGAAGATTTCAACTTTAAATCAGAAGCAGCGTCCTCATGATCCTCAGGGTATGGTGGAACACAGATGATAATGCCTCTTTAATGAGTTTTCCTGATAAAATGTATTTCTCTTGACAGTGCCAAGAACTTTCTTTGATGGGTTTTCAATGACTGCATCTCCACAGTGCTGTGTTTCCAGAATGATGACCCCAGAAGAGAGTGAGGCTGATTGAGTGCATGTCGATCTCCCTTAAATCCAGTTCACCCATGAGTCAAAACACCATCCATGATGTCACTGGTTCTCTTCAAAAAAAAGACAAAAAAATCTAAGATATTTATATTTATGCATTATTTGATATAGTGAAAGCATTTATTTATTGGCTTGTTGATATAGTAAAAATGTTATTATACAGCCCCAGATTTTTAAGCAGAAATCAAAGTTGGCTGCAAATACAGTAATCTAGACTGAGCAAATGACATTTATATAACGTATCAGTGGTCACTGTATATTTATATCTTAAGAAGGGGTTATCCCAACTTAAGTACATAGTGAAATGACTTTAAAATGAAGTTTAGGGGTCACACCAAGGGGGGGAAAAAGGAAAAAAATAGAGAAACTTAAATCCCAACCGATTTCTTACAACATATGGAGATTTCCACATGGGGATTTCGGATATACAGATATCTGGAAATCACCCTCACCCTCAGGTGAGATATACTATCCATTTTCCTCAGCACCTAGAATCTTCAAACTGGGGGTTGAGGCAAAACTCTTGAGGTGCTTTGTAATCAAATGAGGCATACCAAAATTCCTCCAGGCAGCCATATCCTTTGCCAATCACCTCAGAGGTTTCAAGAAAGTTCCTCTGGGCCATTAAAAAAAAAGTAGCTGAAATATTCCTAGGGTAATCCTTATTACTTAAATTTCAATGAAATTCCATACTCACCCTACCATAGGGCTATTAGGAAACAAAAGAAAGGGATGAAGAGGTGAAAGAAGGAAGGAAAAAAGGAAGGAAGAATGGAAGGAAGAGTAAGAAAGGGAGGGAGGAAGGAAACAAGGAAGGAAAAGGTAAACTCAGATCATAAATGAAGTTCCCAAAAGAAATTAAACCCTGGAAATCATCTAAAATCTGGTCATCATATATCACACATATAACATTAAAATTTCATTGAAATCAGCGCTTCAAAAATGTACAGTTTCCAAAATCTAACATTCAATATTTATTAGAATCAAGCCCTCACAAGTTGACATTCAAGCCCACACATAGAGCATAGCAGCTAGCTAGGCATCTCTAGGCTGAGACCCCAGGGACCACTGACCTCCGATCCCTGTCCTCTCCCTCCCTCAGAAGCTTGCCCTGAGTTCATTGTTCTTGATCCTCAGTAGAGGGGACTAGACTCCCTGAACTCCAAGGATCCCAATGGAATTTCAATTTTCTGAGGAATAATATCATCTAGGCATCCAGTCTAAGGCAAGACTATGACTATTTTGTGGACATTCTGACCATGTTTCTATGTCAGTATTTGGTTCATATTTATTCTGTCACTCAGAAAAGAAGCCAAGTGAGTAAAGGATGGTTTCATTTTTGTCTCTGCATCCTTGGTATCTTCCATCACATGGTAGGAGCTTCATAAATGTATCTTAATTGATTCCCCCCTGCCCCATTAACTGAAAGTAATAGAGGAAAGGCTCACTTCTCTGCTCTCTCAGATCCATTTATCATTGGACCTGCAGTTGGGAGAGACTTGGGTTCAAATGCCCTTTGATCTAGAAGTGCAATCTCAGCCAACATAGGCTCTCTGCAGGAAGACAGTGAAGAGGGCCAGTAGGTCCAGGAGCAGTCTTGAGTCCTATGAATCTGGCCCTTTGGAGGGACTTGTAGAATCTCTTCAACCCTGGCCTCCTGGGCTTCACTAGTTGAATGGGAATTCCTGCCCTAGGAAAAGGAAAAGGCAGTGGTGGAGCAGTTAAAATTAGTTTGATTAGATTAAATGAGAGCAATTAATTCAATAAGGGCCCCAGAGAGCAGCTCCCCACAGAAGTTGCATCAGATGGATCTGGGATGTGTCTGTGTTCTCTTGGTTCAGGGAACTTGACAGGATGTCAGAGAACTGGAGACTTAGAGTAGTGAGGTGGGGGTTGAGCAGGACATAACCCTGCTTTGAATAATGACCTTGGGAGCCCTTTCTACTGTTCTCTTTGCTCATTCTTTTGCTCTCTTCTTCTCTATTTTTTTTTAAGGTTTCTGCAAGGCAAACGGGGTTAAGTGGCTTGCCCAAGGCCACACAGCTAGGTAATCATTAAGTGTCTGAGACCGGATTTGAACCCAGGTACTCCTGACTCCAGGGCTGGTGCTTTATGGACTACGCCACCTAGCCACCCCTTATTCTTTTCTTAAATCCCATCTCTTCCCTTTAACTACCATGATCTTTTAACTCTCCTGTGGCTTGTGATCTTGATTAAATTCTTTAGACACTGTTTTTCATTTGTGAGGTCAGTGTGTTACATACTCTGATGGAAAGAACATTGAAATCAGAGTTAGGGAACCTAAGTAGATCCCCCTCTCTGATAACTATTGACTATATAATTTTAGGCAAATCACTTTGATTCCCTGAGTTTCCTGAGTCCTCCTCAAAGGGAAGAGATTGGATTAAATGAGCCCTGGGTTCCCTTCCAGAGCTAGATTAGTTCCCATGGAGATAATCCCTTTAGATATAAGGCCTCTAAATTCCCTTGTGAACACTTAGGTGGAGTTTGGAAGACCTGAGTTCAAATCTAAGGTCAAACTAGACTTCTTAACTATGTGACCCTGGATAAGTCACTTAATTCTAATTACCTCAGTTTCCTCATCTATAAAATGAGCTGGATGAGGAAAGATGCTCCAGTATCTTTATCAAGAAAATCCTAAAAAAGGTCCAGAAGAATTAGAATCAACTGAATAACATCAACAAACGTTCCCTTGAAGTTCTATGATTTAAAATTCTAAGTATTAGTCTTTGACACATGTGACCTTGGACATTTTCTTATATGAGCTCAGGAAGTCCTCCTTAGACCTATTTCCTTTGCTGTAAAAATGAGGAGGTTGGTCCCTTTGGGCATTAGATTTTTTTCCCTAAGAGATATGATCCCTATCAGGAAATGGCCTCCAAAGTCCCCTGTAGATCTAGGTTTTTCATTTCTGAATATAAAAAGGTATTGATGAGAGTCAAGGTGATGGCAGGCAGGTTTACAGGGTCCTTACATGTGCAAAATCATTTCACTGTTGTCCCTATGATATGAAGCTCAACTCTCAAGTGACCACCATTCTAGACATGGACACCCGGAAGCAAAGTTTGAATCCTCTCTCTGGTATGTATTATTAAGCACTTTGGGCCAAGTTCCATTACTCCTCTGAGATTCTGGGACTTCAGCAATAAAATGGAATAAACAATACGAGAATATGAATAATGTGCAAAATTTCCTCATTTCAGTGATGATTCACTCATTCATTTCGTAAAATTTTAAGAAATGTCATGAAGACCTCAGTTTGAAATATAATAGATATTGTGGGTAGCTAGGTGGCACAGTGGATAGAGCACCAGCCCTGGAGTCAGGAGGATCTGAGTTCAAAGTTGGCCTCATATACTTAGTAATTGCCTAGCTGTGACCTTGGGCAAGTCACTTAGCCTCATTTCCTTAAGTAAATAAAAAAATAGATACTTTCATTTACACTCATAATGTGGCATTAGTGATTTAAATAACAGAAAAGCAGGGGTTGCCAAGTGACCAATGAAGGAGGCACAAGACTGCTTCTGCCCACAGGAACACACCAAATAGTGACTGGTCAGATAGGTGGCATAGAACCAGACCTGTGGTCGGGAAGATTTACCTCAGTTTCTTCATCTGTAAAAGGAGAAGGAAATGGCCAAATACTTCAGACTCTTTGCCAAGAAAACCAAATGGGGTCATGGAGAGTCACGGACTGAATAACAATTGAACAATAACAAATAATCTTTAAAGCACGCCCCTGGGGCAGCTGGCACCAACAGGACCATATGTCTAGCCCTTTGTTGCCACCTGATTTCATTCAATGTACTATTTGCCTAACTGAACTATCAGTTTTTTAATCGTGCTTATTCTTAGACTGAGCAAAGCTCCTGACTGATTAAGCAGAGTTTTATACCCAATACTTTTTGAGTTTTGATGAAACACGTGATCTCCCAGGTATGATGACCACATAGCTAGGTCATTATTAAGTGTCTGAGGTCAGATTTGAACTTAGGTCCTCCTGACTCCAGGGCTGGTGCTCTATCCACTGTGCCACCTAGCCACCCTCCCAATGCTGTATTCACTCACATTCCTCCACCATATTAAGTATTGCAAACAGTTGTTTGCATGTATCTTCTTCCTTTTTGTGTAACCTTTTAAATTGTAAGATCTTTGAGGGCTTTCTCTGGATTCCCCTGATTAGTGACTGATACATAGCAAGTCCTTAATAAATGTTTATTGACTGGTGCACTTTACCATGCGATATAGCACTAATACTGCATTTTTTTTTGCAGATGAGGCAACTGGGGCAAGTAATGGGAATTACTTCCCTGGAACACTCCAGAAATAACATTTGTCTGCCTGTCAGGCACTCTGCTAAGAACTTCACAAATATCTCATTTTATCTTCACAACCACTATTCACAACAACTATTATTTCTATGGAGGGAGGATGGAAGATAAATTGCCAAGGATCATGCTGCTAGTAGATGTCAGAGACGGAATCTGAACTCGTCTGCCAGACTCTAGGACCAATATTCTATCTACTGGTCTCTTAGTCTATAGCTGTAGTTGGTGATTTGTTTCTTGGGTTTGGTTCTGCCTCGCAATGAATCACAACTCAGACTTGGGAATGCAGGTTTTGGGAAAAAAAATAGAGATTTATGAAAAAAAGTTAGAACACATGAAGAGAATGATGGAAAAGTGAAGAAGAGTTTAAAGAGAAGACCATGTAGCAGCTGACCAGGGTTTCAACAGGAGGTGGAAGTCCAAGAGAGGGAGCCCCTTTCTCAATCTCCTTAAATTCTAACCCCCAGAGTCCATGGGAGGGGTGGGGACCTGGGAGTGACCCAAGTCCCACATTAGAGATTTTGCCTTTTGGGGAGGGGCCTCTTTTAGGTGGTCTTGGGTGTTTCCAGTACCCCAGCTCCCATGGCAGCCCCAGAAGAAGACCATGCAATCTAAATCAGGTTGAAGGTCAGGCCTAAATTAGATGATAAGGGAAGAAGGAAGATTCCCTTAACAATGCAAACAAAAGATTTACAAAGATTGTCTTCAACTGATCTCATCACTCCCAGGCCCATGCTTCTCTGCATCACAGTCATGAAATCCTAAACCTTCTCCAAGCTGTTCAAAAATTCCAAGAGATAGCAGTCATGTTTTCTAAAGGTCACCAAAGGTGACTCACATATAATTGTGGGGAATAGGCTGGCTGATGTAGCAGCCAAGTGAGTAGCCTGTCAGCCTATGACATTGGCTCCTTTAATTCCACATTTACCTGAACCCTTCTCCCCTTCCTATAGCTGTCAGGAACATGCTTTAGCCAAGAATAGGGTTACACTCTCTCCACCTCTGTGTGGTATCAAGTACCATCAGGCCAACTTCTCATCCTGGGAGAGAGTCAGTGGAAACTCCTCTTTGGATTACCCCAGGCCACTCACTTGGGAAGAGATGCCCTTTATTCTCTAATAACATCTGGTTATTTTACAGGCCACAAGTTAAGGGAGACTGTAGCCAAGTCTGCAGAGCCAGCTCCATTTGTGCTCAAGTAAATCCCAAGGGTGGGATTAAACCTATACTCTTAAAACCTGTCCAAAAGAGAGGCACCTATCCTGGGAGAGACTGGAAGATCAACTTCATCCATATGCCCCCTTGTCGAGGCTTTAAGGTCCTCCTTGTCTTGGTGGACACTTTCACCTCCTGATTGGAGGCATGGCCTTGTAGAACAGAGAGTTCAGGAGGTCTCCAAAGTTCTTTTGAAGGAGATAATACCCCGCTTTGGCCTGCCCTGCTCTTTGCAGAGTGATAATGGCCAGGCTTTTGTCTCTCAGATAACTCAGGGTGTAGCTAGAGTTTTGAACATCACATACTTTCTTCACTCAGCTTGGCATCCTCAAGAATGAGGAAAGGTAGAAAAAATAGATGAATGGCACTCTCAAATGCACCCTAGCTAAACTGTGCCAAGAGACCAAGGGAGACTGGATAATTCTTCTTCTGATACCGGATTGGTGAGTTCTTAGTGCTCCATGGGAAAATATCAAGCTTAGCCCTTTTAAGTTGTTAGATAGCAGACCATCCCTGACATCAGACATTCTTGTGGACCCAGAGCAACACTTAGTTACACAGTTTGCCACACAACTGGGTGCTGTCAGAACAGCTCTCTCTGAGTATGCTAACAAGCATCTACCCAAAGCTGAAGATAATGGCTCTAGGGAAGTCTCTCCTGTAAGTCCAGGGGATATGGTATATTTAAAGTCCTGGAAGGCTCAGGGAGCAGATCCACTATGGGGGGGGTGAAATGGAAGGGACCCTATGGAGTTATTCTCTCTACCTCAACAGCAATGAAATTGGAAGGTCTCCCTAGCTGGACTCATCTTTCTAGGATTAAACCTGTCCCTCCATCAGCTTCTCCTCCAGGTGATACCACATACTCTTGTGAGCAACTGGAAGACTTGAAGTAGCTGTTTAAGAAGACATCCTGAGGAGCCTTAGAGATAAGTGTCTCTGGGTACTTTGCACTCCCGACAACTGAGTTATTCTAGTCTATTTGAATCAGATTCCTATTCTCATCCTCACTGTCCTTAAATCAAACACATCATGTTATTAATCGTATTGCTCTTGCTCATCTCCCTGCACCTTCAGGTGGTGTTTGTGCCCTAGCCAACACCTCTTGCTGCATGTATATCAACAACTCCTATAAAGTGAAACTCCATATCGAGAAAATACTGCAAGATCTCAATTCCACCTTGAGCTCCTCTTCCTCCCAATCTTCCTGGACCTCCTGGTTATTCTCCTTGCTGAGTCCCTTGATTGTTCCACTTACAATCATTGTTCTTCTGCTTCTTTTTGGCCCTTGCCTACTTAAACTCCTTGTCAAATTTGTCTCTTCTAGGATTCAAGCAACAAACCTACAGCTAGTGACCTCGGTCGAACATCAGCCCCAATCTGATCCTGATTGTCCAAACCCCTTGGATGTGGCTTCAATCAAGTTTCATCTGCAGAATATTCCCTCTCCAAATGGGCCTCTAATAGGTTAGGTTAGATTAGGTAAGAGACTACTACTCTCCTCAGCTTTGAAGAAGTTCCAGAGGATGAATTCCCCAGAAGAATCTGAGTCCCTCATAATTTGAGGGGGAATAATGATGCAGAGAAACTTGGGCATGGGAGTGATGAGATCATGTGAGACAAACTTTGCAAATCTCTTCTTTGCATTGTTAAGGGAATCTTCCTTCTTCCTTTATCATCCAATTTAGGCTTGACCTTCAACCTGATTTAGATTGCAGGGTCTTCTGCTGGGGCAGCCAAGGGAGCTTGGGCACTGGAAATACCCAAGACCACCCAAAAGAGACCCCTCCCCAAAAGGCAAAATCTCCAGTATGGGACTTGGGTCACTCCCAGGTCACCACCCCTCCCATGAACTCTAGGGGAGAATTTAAAGGGATTGAAGAAGGAGCTTGCTCTCTTTTGACATTCCAGCCCCGTGTTGAAACACTGGTCTGCCAGCCTGACCAGTTCAATCAGCATCCCCCGTGGTCTTCTCTTTAAACTCTTCTTAACTTTTCTATTCTCTTAATGTGCTGTATCTTCTTTCCATAAATCTTTATTTTCTTTCCAAAACTTACATTCCCAAATATGAGTTGTGAGTCATTGTGAGGCAGAACCAAAACCAAGAATTAAATCACCAACTACATAACTAAGAAACTGAAAGCTAAAATGTGAACCCTGGTTTCCTGGTCTCCTGGACTATTCGGGCACATTGTCTCTTGTTAAAAATAGCAGGAAACACAGCACAGGTAACAGAAGCTCAGGGTTAAGATTCAAAAGAGCTAGATTTGAACTCAGTTCTGGTAGTTACTACTTTGGGGGGATGGGCAAAGGAAGGCTCTGGATTTGCTGGATTCTAAAGTCCCTCCCACTTTTAATTTCCATCTGCTCCCAAAAAGTAATCAACCGGTCTCTGATTGAGAACTTTCTAGGAGTTCACTGCCACCTCGTTCATTGTCCAGTAATATGAGTTGCTTTTTGGCTCTTACTTTTGTTGAACTGAAATTAGCTCCGCTGTTGAGTCAGTGGATGCCAGTTTGATCCTCTTGGACATTTTTTTGCCTTGTGGGACTTTTGGAAAGTCTTTTAAATTTCATTTGTAAAATGAAGTATCACCCAGTCCTGACATTATCTGTCTCCCCCCCACCCCCCATCAATTCACATTTCTTCTGTTCAGTTCTCCCATTCCTTCTCTCTGTTCCTACCCCACGTCTCCTTCCTGAACCTAAGTCATGGAAATTCCTTGGAAACCGAAGCCATTTCATAATTGTTCCCAGAAAATTTCACCGTGCCCTACTGGTGAAATGGGTTTTCATAGAGCCTTGCTTTGAATAACCCTGGCCTGGTTATTTGAACTGCTTGATCAAGTATCCTCATTGGAAAAGCGAGGGTGACGACACTCATTGGGTCAGTCTTATAAAATCTGAGTACAGAGCTCTGAAACAAACAACCAAATCCCAGTACTAATGGGATGAGCATCGTTATTTCTATTACAGTAGCAATCCTTGTCAAAAACTCCCCAGTGCTCAGGTGCCCTGAGTTGCATATTGTCTCTTCCTCTTGGGGTTTTGATTGAATTTTCTTCCCTCTCAAGGAAAAATTACTGCTCCCAGGGGCCTCCCCAAAGCCTGCATGGGAGGGATGGAAGGAGAAGTCTGAGGATTGGAGATAAAAGGATAAGAGCAGCCTCCCTGTCAGCCTCTGCCAAGACTCTCCTTTCTGGGACTGTAGGAGTTATCAGTGGCTCTGTTTTCTGTAGTCATCACCCCCCCCCAAAAAAAAAAACCCACAAACACACACACACACATACACACTCACTCTCACTCTTCAGAAAGGGGACTATTGATCTGGAGATGATCTTCAGTCCTCTGCTTCTCCTCCTCCTAGTCCCTTTGCTTGTCTCCAGCTGTATGGAGTCCATGAGTGGGAGGCTGAAGGTAGCAGCCCAGAAACAAGAAAGGATGGGGGATGTGATGATAGGAGGCACTTTTCCCATCCTTTCAACAAGTTCCTCTTTTGCTGGTGACTTCACTTCCCCACCTGCTAGAGGGAACACCATGGGGTGAGTATAAATGATATGTGCTTGGGGCTTGGAAAATTGCCAAAAACCAGTGCCCATTGAATCAAGGCTCTGAGTTTAAGACTTGTTGTTCCATAGGTTGATTGAATTTGCATCTTGGTTGGTTCTTGCTCTTCGTTATGAAGAAGACCAAAATGACATCACTATGTTTGAGACAAATGACAGTGTGACTGTGACTGATCAGACCAATATGAGCTCGGAATGCTCTACCACTGGTCAGGCACAAATAGTCCATGTGAACACCTGGGGTGGGTACTCTATATCGAGAAGGACAGAAGGAACTAGTTTATCGTTTTACAGATGAGAAAGCTGAACATTTAGAGAGATATCATAAGCAATGGAGATTGAATTTGCCCTGCTACTCCCCAGAGGGTAACAATGAGAACATTTAGGGGTGATGGTGAAGCGTGGGTTTAAAAGAGGCATAATTTGTTTTACATTCAGACAGAACTTCTTCATAATCAGAATCATGCAAAAGATATCCTCAGGGTATTCTCAAAAGCCAAAGAGGTTTTCTATCAAGGGCAGGATGGGTAAGTTATTGGGTAGTTGGGCAGATGGATAGGCTACACTGTAAATTCTTCTCTAGTTTAGATGGGATGATATTCCCAGTAAAAGGAGTCAAGAATGATGGAAAGAGCAAAGAATTAAGAGACCCTGGTTCAAATCTCACCTGTGCCACTAGGTGACATTAGGCAAATAGCTCCACCTCTCTAGGCTTGTCTTTATCAGCAAGTTGGGGGAGGGGGACTAGACACTAGGACCTCCAAACCTTGTCTTGTTCAACTCTAAATCCATCTTCCTCTGAATGCAGAGATTCTATGATTCTGTGATTTCACTGGGTCATCACAGTCATTATGGTAATCAGACTTGTGTTACACAGATGAATCACAGAGTAAAGTGACCTGTCCATACACAATCAGGAGGTTGTGGATCCAAAAATTGAATCCCAAGTCTCCAGCTCCTGACCCCATATTCTTCCCATTGACCTACTGATTTTCCTATTAACCATCACACTTTTAGCATTTTTGTCCTGACCTAGAAGAGGAATTCATTCAATTTCCTCAAATTTAAAGTTAACCCTTTCATGGGTTGGTGTTGGGGCTGGGAGAAAAGAAGAAAGTGGACCTCAGGAGAAGGACAGATAGGTTTTCAGACCTGGGTAGAATCAATCCTCATTATCTCAAGATTATTTCATTTACCCATCTACAAATTTTGGTGAAAAAAGAAATATGCTATAACAGACTCTCTCTCTCTCTGTCTCTCTCTCTCTCTCTCTCTCTCTCTCTCTCTCTCTCTCTCTGGTATTCAGTACAGCATAATTATCTTTCTCTAGTCTTTATGAGTTCCATTTTATCTCCAAGTCATTAACCAATAGTCATCTAGTTTTTTCTTACTTCCATATATTAAATATTGCTTGAATATGGTAACAAACCACTGAAATTGTGCAGTCATATCTATCCCCATTTTTAATTACATAAATGAGTGAATAAACAGGAATCTTTCAGAATGTTCATCCTACCTTTGCATTAAAGACAGCCAGAGGTGTCCCCTGTAGATACACCCAACATGAGGTGTAAAAGAGGGAGCCAAGGACCTGGAGCAATTAGAAACCAAAGTCCAGCTCATAGACCTGACATTGACTATTGTATGAACAAAGGCTAGTCATCATTCCCTCAAGGTCTCTACTTCCCCATCTATAATATGGGTATTTAATAATATTTGCAGTGCCTAATTCACAAGGTTTTTACAGAAACCTTATTATATAATGTATGCTGAGAGTTTAGCAAAGCTTACAATCTATAGTAATGTAGTGAAGGGGATGGTTGGGATGTAATAATGGGATGTAATAGTTGATAGTATGTTGGCTTCACAGTTAGAAAGACCTGGAATAGGATAGCTAGGTGGTGCAGTGGATAAAGGACCAGCCCTGAAGTCAGGAGGACCCGAGTTCAAATCTGGCCTCAGACACTTAATAATTACCTAGCTGTGTGGCCTCGGGCAAGCCACTTAACCCCACTGCCTTGCAAAAACCTAAAACAAAAAAAAGATAGAAAGACCTGGATTCACATCCTGCTTCAGGACAATTACTAGTTGGGCAAATGCTTTTATCTTCCTAAAGCTCACTAAAATTAACCACAAACAATAGCACTATCAGCCTTCTCATTTTTCATCCATACCCAGCTTTTCATCTTGGGGTTTTGCGGCTTCCCAGGGTTTTGTCTTTGCCATTGAGGAGATCAACAGAGATGACCACCTGCTCCCCAACATCACCCTGGGATTTTCCATTTGGGACTCCGAGGACTCTATTCCTGGGGCTCTCCTGGGAACCATGGACTTCCTGACTGGACAGGGGAAGCTGGTCCCCAATTATAACTGCAGAGCCTATCCTCCTCTGACTGCTCTTGTTGGGGAATTTCGTTCTGCTCTGTCTTTGCCTTTAGCTAGATGGTTGGGACTTTATAAATTCCCCCAGGTGAGTAATGACATAGGCCTCTTCTATTCCCTATTCTATTGTCCTATCATCTTCCTCTTACGTTCTGGTCATATCAATCATGACCCTTCACTGATCTCAGTGAAGTCCCTTACAAAGCAAAGTTACCTTAAAAGCTATTTTTAATGAATTTTATTGGTTCTTTTTTCCTTTCATAGCTTAGTCATTTCTCAGTATTCATGTACTCCCTTCTAACATTAAATGAAAGAGTCAAACAAAATCAGTGAAAAGTCATTCCTTCTGACAATGGATGCAGTGACCTATACTTGAAGTTGCCTATTTCTCAAAAGCTTAGATAATTTTTGCATTATTTTTTGACAAAGCATTTTCCACAAACTATCCCAAAAGCTCAAAAGAAGTTAGTGGAAAGAAGTATGGAGATACAATCTGAGAACATAGGTTTGAGTCTTATCTCTCACCTGTTCCCTTCATGATTCTGAAGTTACTGCACCATCATCAGCTTTCAGTGGGATGAGGCTGAACTAGATCCTCTCAGTAGCCTTCTTGATTTCTTTTTTTCCTTTTTTTTTCTTTTGCAAGGCAAATGGGGTTAAGTGGCTTGCCCGAGGCCACACAGCTAGGTAATTATGAAGTGTCTGAGACCAGATTTGAACCCAGGTACTCCTGACTCCAAGGTCGGTGCTTTATCCACTATGCCACCTAGCTGCCCCCGCATTCTTGATTTCAATCTGTGACCCATGGCCCCTAAAATTTGCCTTTGATTCCACAGATGGTAAGTGTCATAGCTGGGATCTTAGAGAATCATGGAATATCATAACTTGAAGAGAACATGAATTGGTCAGATCCCAACGCGTTTTATACATATGAATTGGACTAAGAATTCTAGAGTCCTTCTAACTCATTGTTTCTGAGAGTCTGTGAATTGAATTGAATTCTTTCTTTCCAAAGAACTCTACAAATTCAATTATCATGACTATTCTTGTAGTAATTATAGGTTTGAAGGCTTAGCTTTTCTATTTGGCATAATTAATGGATTTTGTGACATAGCACTAAAACTCCCTAGTACTTACTTTGCAGAAACCAACAAATGACAAAATTCATCTGAAAGAACACAAGGTCCAGGATCACAAAGAAAAGAAAGGAAGGAACAGAAAAAGAAGAATCTGGTTCTACTGGACCTAGAGTTCTGACATAAATGGTATTTGTTACTGAATTTAAAAATAAAAAAGAGAAAATTTGAAAGCAAAAAGATTAGGTAAACAAGACCCAGAAGCAAACAACATTAGTGACATCATATTAGACAAACATCATATTAGATAAATTAGGCTAAGAAAAAAGGGAAAAATGGAATAAGCATTAATATAGTGCCTATTATTATTCCAATTTACAGGTGAAGAAACTGAGGGAATCAGAGGTTCAGGCTAACACATCTCACAAGAGTCTTAGTCCAAATTCGAAATCAGGTTTTCTTGATGCCAGGCCAAGTCTCTGTCCACTGTGCCTCAATCTGCTTCTAAGTTAAGACAATTTACACCACAAAAATCGCTGTGAAAATCAGATAATTCTGGCAATGATTACATTTAGATCAACATCAAATACCATATTCTTCAATAAAGTCAAAATTCTTTGCTATTTAAAGTATATTTTGGCAGTTATGATTAGCCCTTCTGCTTTTGCCATCTTAACTCAATCAAGGTAGTTTATTCCTTATGGCCATTGATTGATTCTATACTTCAGTCAAAAAGGTATTCTTATATGAAAAGTATATCAAGGAATAGAATTTCTTTTGTAAATTACATCAACTAAACTTGATTTGAAATTCATCATTGCATATATAAATGATCATGTATTTTTTAAAATAGAGGAAAATGGAGGGAAGGATATTCTTACATAACTAGTGAAAGAATTCACAACAAAACAAAGGACAGAATAATCCCTGAAGATACAATCATCTTTCTAATTAAATAAAACAAGAGCTTTTACACAAGAAAATCAAAGCAGTTTGAATTAGAAGGAAATTTCAACTGAGGAAATTTATTTTAACAATTTTATTTAGAGTTTTGAATTCCATATTCTCTCTTTCCCTGCCCTTTCTGCTCCCTGAGATAGTAAACAATGTGCTAAAGGTTATACATGTGTAATTAGGTAAATTATTTCCAAATTAATAATTTTTACAAAAGACTCAAAAGTAAAAAAGAAAGAAAGAAAATGAATGATAGCATACTTCAAAGTGATTTGAAACAATATCAATGTTTTCTTTGATTATTGATAGTTTGCTTCAATATTAGTCCTTTGGGATTGTATTGGATCATGTATTCCTGAGAAATCATTCACAATTCTTCCACAAACAATATTGCTGTTATCATGCATAAAGTTCTCCTGCTTCTGCTCATTTCACTATGCATAAGTTCATGTAAATCTTTTCAGGTTTTTCTGAAATCATCCTGCTTGCCATTTTCTATAGCACAATAATATTCTATTACAATGATATACCACACCTTGTTGTGAAGGGATGGTTATCCCTTCAGTTTTCAATTTTTGGCCACTGCAAAAAGAGCTACTATCAATATTTTTATACAAATATGTCTTTTCCCCCTCTTTTTTGGATATCTGACCTAGCAGTATTGAAGGATACACAGTTTTTTAGCCTTTGGGGCATACTTCCAAATAGCACTCCAGAATGGTTGTAACCTTTCACAATTTCACCAATAGTGTAGTAGTTTCAACTAGAAATATTTTTTGCTATAAATTACTTTGATAACAGTCTGATATCAAAGATTCATAGGGAAATTATATAATATGTAATAAGAAAGAATAAGAAGTATTAAATAATGTGCATAAGCTATTTACAAATGAAGAAATTGAAACCATAAATAACCATTTGAAAATGCCCCAGATCCCTAATGGTAAGAGAATTGTAAATACAACAGCTGTAAGATTTATTTCACATGATTCAGATTAACAGAGGATTCAAAAATATCAATTAATGACAGTGTTGTGAATGGACAGACACACTGATGCACAATGGACTGGTGGTTGCAAATTGCTCCACCCATTCTGGAAGGAAATTTGAAACTTAACTCCTAAATTACCAAACCATGTGTACATAGCAATTAGTATATATTCCCCTCTAAAAGAAGGGTCATAAAAAGAGGAAAAGGATCCAAGTGTACAAATAACTACAAAAACACATTTTTTTATCATTGTTGTAACCAAGACTGGAAATAAGATGGGAGCCCCTCAACTGGAGAATACCTGGAAAAACAAAACTTGTATATGAAAATAAGAAAATATGAATATGATAGATTTAGAGAAACTGGGAATACTTAAAGAAATTAATGCAAAGTGAAAAGAGCAGAGCCAGAAGAACAATGAATAAAATTGTGTAAAGCAAAGAAACTTTGAAGACTTCACAACTTTGATCAATGTAGAACCATTTAGGACTTTAAAGAACTCATAATGATGCATGCTTCTTGCCTCTTTCTTTAGAAAGGATGCACTAGATATGGGGGAAAGAGATATTTTCAAACGTGGCCAATATGATGATTTTTTTTTGCTTGTCTTTGGAAGAGACAGTATGGTATAATAAATAACATGAAATCTTTAAAGCCAGAAGACAATGTTTAAATCTCATCTCTAAGTAATATTACTCTGTAAATTTGAACAAGTTGCAAAATTTCTCAATTTTAGTATGAAAGATTATATATTGAAAAGATGCGCGACAAACCTGGATAAATCTCATGATTAACAAATTATAGATCAAATATCAATTATATGCTGATTTCTATTGGGAATCTCCCCCCCCTTGGGTGGGAAAAAGAGTTTGTTTATAACAATAGAAATGTCAAAAAAGAGAAAAAAAGAAAGGAAGGAAAGAAGGAAGAGAGGAGAGGGAAGTAAGGGAAGGAGGGGGAAAGAGAGAGAAAACATAGGAGGGAAAGAAAAGGAAAGAGCAAATAAGTAAAAAATATTAAAATGATCTGAAATGAGAATATTCAGCAAGAAATGATACTGAGGGTAATTTTGTTACTATCAAGATAAATATTAATTCTTTTAAAAAAGATATGTAATAAAAGTTCATATTCTCATTCCATCTTTTTGCTTCATTTTATATATACATATATATATATAGAGAGAGAGACAGAGAGAGAGAGAGAGAGAGACAGAGAGAGACAGAGACAGAGAGAGACAGAGAGAGAGACAGAGAGAGAGATTAACATTTTATGTGAAAGATCAGGGGATGTTTGCCTAAATGCTAGATGGTATAGTAAATATTTATTAATATTAGAAGTTGATGTAGTGACATTTATTAACTAAATGGTTTTTGCACATCTTTTTAAAGAAATATTTCATTTCTTGTCCAAAATTATACAATAGTTTCTACCAATCACGTTTTTTTGCAAGATTTTGAAATTTATAGTTTTCCCTCTCCATCCCTTCCCTTCTCCCTCCCCCAAACAGAAGGCAATCTGATAGTCTTTACATTTGTTTCCATGATCCGCAAATATCAAAATTGAATGTGTTGAGAGAAAAAAAAACATATGCTTAAGGAACAAAGAAACATTAGAGATAACAAAATTATGTAAAACATAAGACAATTTTTAAAAAAATTATTTATTGAAGGCAGTGGGGTTAAGTGACTTGATCAAGATCACACAGCTAGGCAATTATTAGGTGTCTGAGGACATATTTGAACTCAGGTCCTTCTGAATCCAGGGCCTGTGCTCTATCCACTGTGCTACCTAGCTGCCCCTATAAGGCAATTTTTTAAAAATTGAAGATAATGTTTGGTCTTTGTTCAAACTCCACAGTACTTTCTCTGGATACAGATGGTATTCTCCATTGCAGACAGCCCAAAATTGTTCCCGATTGTTGCACTGATGGAATGAGTGAGTGCATCAAGGTTGATCATCATCCCATGTTGTTGTTTAGGTGTACAAAGTTCTTCTGGTTCTGCTCATCTCACTTGGCATCTATTCATGCAAGTGTTTCCAGGTTTCTCTGAAATCCCATCTCTCCTGATTTTTAACAGAACAATAGTGTTCCATCACATACATATATCAAAATTTGTACAGCCATTCCCCAATTGATGACCATCCCCTCTATAATTCTTTGAAACTACAAATAGAGCTACTATAAATATTTTGTACATGTGGGGTTTTTACTCTTTTTCATGATCTCTTCAGGATACAGACCCAGTAGTGGTATTGCTGGATCAAAGGGCATGCACATTTTTATTGACTTTTGGGCATAATTCCAAATTGTTCTCCAGAAAGGTTGGATAACTTCACATCAGTTCCACCAACAATGTATTAGTGTCCTAGATTTCTTACATCTCCTCCCACATTGATCATTGTCCTTTCTGGTCATATTGACCAATCTGAGAGGCATGAGGTGGTACTTCAGAGATACTTTAATTTGCATTTCTCTACTCAGTAATGATTTAGAGCAATTTTTCATATGACTATGAATAGCTTTGATTTCCTTATCTGAAAATTAACTTTGCATATTCTTTGACCATTTGTCAATTGGGGAATAGTTTGTTATTTATAAATTTGACTCAATTCTCTATATGTTTTGGAAATGAGTCCTTTGTCAGATACACTAGTTGTAAACATTATTTCCCAATTTACTGCATTTCTTTTGATCTTGGTTAGTCCTGGGACTTGTTATTTCATCCCTAGGAAATGTCCTTTCCTTACAGATCAGCTATGCATCCAGCATAATCAGTTTGAGTGACAAGACCAACTTTCCTTCATTCCTAAGGACAATTCCCAATGACCAAACTTGGATCCAAGGTATTGCCCTCTTGCTAAAACCACTTTGGATGGAGTTGGGTAGGAATTATTTCTCATGATGATAATTTTGGACATCAAGGGAGTTCCTTTATGAGTGCTGAGCTAGAGAAGTTTGGCATCTGCTGGGAATTCCTCATTGATATTCCTACTTTTCAGTTTCCAGAGAGAGTCCAACAAGGTTTATATATGTTGAAAAAATCAACAGCTAAAGTGATCATTGCAATTCTAAGTACTTGGACTTTTCTTAATTTCTTTGATTTCTTCTCAATAAATAGTAATGCTGGAAAAATATGGATAAGAAGTTATGTCCAATGGAATGAGCTGATGAGGTACAACCCAGATGTTTGTCAGATTATCAGCATCTCTCCTCCTCCACCAATTCAAGAGTTTCCAAAGTTCTACAGCCATCTTCATCCATATAGGGCATCAGAGGACATCTTTGTAAAAATCTTTTGGGAAAATGCCTATAACTGTACATGGAAGAACCAGGATCCTAGTTTCATGGGGAACAGTGGAAAGACTGGAAGAGGTCAGCTCTGCACAGGATCAAAGCACCTACAAGATGGTCCTGCATTCAATGTGCGAAAACTGAGCATAGCCTACAATGCTTACAAAGCAGTGTACATTATAGCCCATGCACTCCAGGACCTGAGTTCCTGTGAAGTAAGAGACGGACCCATTGGAAACAGGATGTGCCCAAATGTTAAGACCTTAAGACACTGGCAGGTGAGAGAACTCAAGTAAGCTATAGTTATATAAGTATATAAATTCACATACATATATGTATATATTTATATATATATATAATAATGCATATATAGACATTTATTATAACCATGCATTTGAGATGAAAGCATACTAGTAACTCTTGAAAATAAAGGAAATTGGGGCAGTTAGGTGGTGTAGTGGATAGAGCACCAGCCCTGGAGTCAGGAGTACCTGAGTTCAAGTCCAGCCTCAGACACTTAATAATTATCTAGCTGTGTGGCCTTGGGCAAGCCACTTAACCCCATTTGCCTTTGAAAAAAAAACCCTAAAAACAAGAAAACAAAGGAAAAAATGTGACAATGAGTATACATCTCAGTTGAATAAACAGCATAAATAAAAAATTGTTTTTGACGGGTGAGAATGGTGGGATAAATCTAATAAGATTCAAAATAATATCAATACATATAAATTATTATGCTTGGACTTCAAAATCAAATAAATTACATGCTAGATAGAGAGGAATATTTAGAACTATCTAGTGTGAAAAGGGCTGAAGTAAGGGAAAAACACCACAACAAAACCTTTAGAACTATTCCAAAGTGGACAACTTCAAGAATAGGCTCTGTGACAACTTCTGTGGTACATCTTATACAGGATTCCCCTGAGATGGATGTTGTTATTATTGCTTAGTTATTAGCCATGTCTGACTCTTTATGACTCCATTTTGAGTCTTCTTGACAAAGATAATGGAACTGTTTCCTTCTCTAGCTCATTTTACAGATGAGAAAACTGAGGTAAACAAGGTTAAATAACTTGCCCAAGGTCATATAGCTAATATACGTCTGAGACCATATTTGAACTCAGGTCCTCTGGACTCCAAGGGTGACACTTTATCCACTGCATCTCCTAGTGTCCTTTCTGGAGATATGGGTTAGAGCAAATTGCCACTGGGAACCTTTGCAATTCAAAAATTCTATGGAGCTGATTTTGTGACCCCAAGTTTTCTGTGCACCAAAAAAGTTTACGTGAGAAATTCTTTTTAACTACTTATTTATTGTCCAAATCTGCGGTTTTACTTGAGCATGGACCTCCCATGAAGGGCATCAATTATAAAAGGACATTTATTGAGAACATTCAACACAAATAGTAGTTATAAAACATTCCCCCCAAACTCTTACATAAAAGTTTCATGCAGAAAGTTAGATCAAACTTTGGGTAAAAAAGTAATGAGGAAAATCTGTGGAAATCAGGTAGAATAGAGGAGTAATCAAAACCTTTGATTCTGGAAGTCCTTTTCTCTCTTTGTGGACTGATAGGATTTCACTTTGGATGAGTCCCTCTGCAGAACTCTGAGGACCAGTGTCTTTATTAAGCTGATAAGTAGTATTATTTCTCCATCTCACAAAGTTGAGATGTTGGCTAGCTGTCATCCTTCATCATTTAACTTGTGCCTTCTCTATCATCTTCCACTGCTTTCTTGTTCAGTGGACTCTGAAATAGTTTCTAGTTGCATTTGGGTCCTCTGATGGCTATTCAACCATTCAATATTCTCATCAATTCCATTTCTGCATACTCATTTACCTGTGACAGCGAAAGAGGAAAAGATAGAGGTATCATGTGTTCATCAATCCAGACCAGCTGATGACACAATGTAATTTATAGTTATTTACTATAGTTCTCACCTAACTCACTTGTATGAATTAAAAAAAATCAAAAGATAAAAATGCTGTTACTTACGTTGTTACTTCTGTATACTAACTCACTTCAGGTTTAAAAAATCATTATTAATTCTTCTGTTCACTCAGCCAATTGGAAGACTTTTATTGTCATCCCATAATCTCTCCTATTTTGGGAATAGTCTCCCCATAGCTTTTTACTTGGTCACTTATAAAAGAGCATATGATATTCTAAGGATTAGACTCTCATTGGCAAGTCTCCAGATTGTAGTCATATAATTGTGGGTAAAAGACTTCATCTTTTGTCCTGAGAGTTGGCTTTTGAGTTGTCAAGACATGAGTTCAAATTTAACTCTTGACACTTTCTAGCTATTTGAGTTGGCCCAAGTCATATAATTCCCCAAAGCTTTTAGGTAACTCAAAAGTTATAAATTAAAGAAAAGGTGCTAATCTCTGATGGAAGAGGGACTTCATTCTTTTGAGAGCTTTCTATATCAATGACTTCATAGACTTCATCCTTCTGTTTGTTACATATCTGGTTTAAAAGAGGGGCAGGGGAAGGGTTGAAAAATGCAATGGTTTATTGGATTATAACAAGGTATTTGATAAGGTCTCTCATGCTATTTTTATGGAAAATGTCGAGAAATATGAAGTACATGACACTACATGCTAATTGGATTTTCAACTATTTGAAAAGCTAATTCCAGTGCTTAGTAGTTAATGGTTTGATGTTAGCTTGAAAAGAAGTCTCCTGTTGACTGCCCCCGAGATCCAGCCTTGGATCTATGATCTGTCATTTTTATCAAATGAAGTGGATGAAAGCATGTATAACTCATTTATTAAATTTTCAATAGACATAAATCCATGATAAATGGCTATTATGTTTCATGAGAAAGTAGTAGCCTCAAGAGATTCAACAGGCTAGAAAGAGGGGGGAATAAGTCTAAGAAAGCCAAGTATGAATCTAGATGAATATAAATTCTTACATTTGAATTCAAAATTACTCTCAGAAATATAATATAGGGAAGAAATGATTGATGATAATGAAATCTGGGGTTGCAAAATCAGTATAATATCATGGAAATAGCATCTAAAAAGTGAACTCTATCATAAACTACAATTAAAAATACACAATAGCTGGTTAGTTCCACTGTCCTTTGTCCCAATCAGATAATGTATGGAGTGTCATATTCAATTCCAGGAAGCATATTGACAAGATAGAGGATCACTAAGATCAAAAAATTCTTGAATTCTGGAGCACAAAAAACTAAGGAGTCATGGTTTGTGGTTGTTCAGTCCTTTCAGTCACATTTGACCTTATTACAACATTTAGGGTTTTCTTAGCAAAGATACTGGAGTGGTATGCCATTTCCTTTAGTAGCTCATTTAACAGATGAAGGAACTGAAGTGAACAGGTTAAGTGAGATGACCATGGTTACACTTAAGAGTCTAAGAATAGGGGCAGCTAGGTGGCTTAATGGATAAAGCATAGGCCCTGGAGTCAGGAGTACCTGGGTTCAAAGCTGGTTTCAGACACTTAATAATCACCTAGCTGTGTGGCCTTGGGCAAGCCACTTAACCCTGTTTTCCTTGCAAAAAAAAAAGAGTCTAAGAATGGATGTGAATTTGGGTCTTCCTGTCTTCAGGACCAGCCTTTTATAATACTGTACCAACTAACTGATGGTGGTCATAAAATACTTGGGATCTTGAGTTTTGAGTTTGTATATCATCATCTTATGACAAGCCCTCTTGAAAGACTGAATTGAGTTTTTAGAACTCTCTTCAGTCACAAATGGGCAAAGGGAATCATAGGGATCTAAATAAACTTTGTGAATTTCATCTGAATTTAAAGCACATTCTATGCTATGTGGAGAAGTTAATTTTAGGTGAGTTTTAGATTCATGACCACTTGGAATATCTTTTTATTTTCCACTGTTCTATTTTTATTATTCCCCATTTATTTGCTAATTGATTTCATGCTAAGATGGAAAACAAATAACAATTATGTAAAGTTTCCAAGTACACATGTTTTCTGCGCCAAGGTTATGTTAAGCACAGAAAGGCAGGACACAACTGGTTTCTGATTCAAAAATTGCCAGATCCACTTAGCTCTCGACAAGTCAACTCTATCCTGAATAATGAGGCAAAGTTTTGGGGTAGATGTATACTGACTCTCAGAAATAGATATTTGCTTAGAACTCAATTATTAATCCAAAGGACACACATAGATGACTAGTTCATTTTGCTGGACAGAATGAGAAGCTACAATTGTGACCAGTGAATTGGATTGCTATGGTTTTGCATCTCATGGAAGAATTAATTGTGCCTTTGAATAATAGGTTCTTAATATAGATGCCTGTAAAATGGAGTGAGATTCAAGTCCAGTTCATTATTCTCAATATCTCCTGTCTGCAGCTCTTGCCATACATCAAAAAGGTACGTTTCCAGACACCTCAGAAAACTGAAGTTTTTTTCGATGCTAATGGAGATCTACTTTCTGTGTATGGAATTCTGAATGTACAGAAAAACTCTGAAGGCTTCTTTGACCTGGTCAATGTTGGCTATGTGGACTGTACAGCCCCACATGGAAAAGAAATTACCGTCAATAAGAGTATGATCCAATGGATAGGAGGAAAAACCCAGGTGAGTCATAGTAATATGGTAGGAAAAATGAGACTAAGTTACTTGACAACTGCGATTTTCTCTGAGCCGCACTTCTACAAAAATCGGGAAATGACTTTTTATGCTATTTGACTTGTAGAGCTACTTCTTGGAAAGGATCTTTGATCTCAAAGGTTCTATAGCATGATGAGTGGTAATTATCATTCTTGTTATAATATCAAAAGTCAGTTCAAAACCCAAAGAACTCTCACATTTTCCATTGCCGTGGAGTTTCCTCCCATGATCTCCTTTACAAATGGGCTCTGTGGCCTAGAGCCCCTTTCCCCCAATCCAGGTCACCCATGATAGTCTACCGCAGCCCTCCGCCTGGCAGGGGCTGCTCGGGAGCCACCACTAAGGTTTACATCATCACAAGAAGAACAAGCAACATGGCAGCAATCCCGTCCAGTGGTTCACTTGCAGCAACCCATGATTACTACTGAAGGCGTCTGGGTTCCACTTCCAGCAACAGCTTCTGTGGAAGTGCTGAGTACTCTGGGGAAGTTATCCCCCACTATCCAGGTCTTCCTAAACCAGACCCAGGCCACTGGTGAGCAAGTTTCTTCTTTGGAAAGTCGAATCATCCATTCATGACAACTGTATTGGAATCCCCAGAGAACTCAGGAACTTTCCAGGTTGCTCAAGGCACGATCACCTGTGACCTGGCTCAGGAGGCCATGAGGAGGCAGCATGTCAGCGAGCCCAGTAAAACCAACATTGGGCCTTCTGCATGAGCAGCAGAACCCTCCTTGCTGCTCCTCCCGCTTCTGAAGTGTGCTAGGCATCAGAGCCCATTTCCCCCTCCTCTCCCCTCCCCTCCCCCTCCCCTTTCCTCTCCCACCTATTCCCTTAGAATAGACAGGCTGTTTAAGTGTAGAAGTAGTTGCAATGTGTGTGTGTGTGTGTGTGTGTGTGTGTGTGTGTGTGTGTGTGTGTGTGTGTGTGTTTAAAAGGAAAACAAAAGCAAAACACCAAAAATCAAATAAAAGAAACTACACTTTTTTTTTACTATCTGAATCACCTATGTGCTTTCCAGCAGTCTCAGTAACTTCGTTTACTTTATTCTCAACAGAAACTAATAAACTTTGAGCAGCCTTTAAAAAAAAAGTCAGTCCAGTGTACTCTACTGCTTATGGAAACTGCATAATGCATACAGAGTACTGAGGGCATCAGCAGTGGATGTTTTCTAGTTAAGTGAATTCAAAGGCAACTTGAGTGCAATTCCCCTTACTTGGAGCAGAAATGAAAACACTTCAGCCCATGGAATATTAAATGCAGTCAACCGAGAAAACTGATAGGAGTAAAAACCAGTACAAGGGAGGTTGGAAGGGATTTCAGGAGTTAAAGAAAAAGGGCAGGATCATATATTCTTTAATCATAGAATTTCAGATTTCTACTGAATCTCAGCATGTATTTATTCAAACCCAGAGATTTCTTTTTAAATTTTACGACAAAAAGAATTTTTTATTCAACCATTGCTTGAGTTTTTCTTATATTAAGTTCAAATTTACCTTTTTTCATCAATTTAATGCAAAATAAGTTGATACAAAATAGCTTGAGAGTGAGAACCCTAAGAAATAGAAGCATCTGAAAAATCAGGCAGAAAGAAGTGTTTGAGTTAGTCTTGAATAAAAGAATTCAATAACCCTCTTTTTCTTTCCTAAAAAAATTTGTGTACATTTATCAGGGTGGGGGGAGGACGAATCAATGAGACAAAGATAAGGATGGAATACAGACCAGAACCAATGCAATGATATGGAGACAGAAAATGGAGTATTACAAATAAGGATAATAGAGAGGGCAAATCTGATTGAATCTCAGTGTGCAGAAGGGAAGACAATGTCTACTGAGGCTACAAAGCTAGGCTGGAAATAGATAGTGAAGGTTTTTAGAGGTTAAGTAAGGAATATATATTTTAACCTAGAGGCAATTGGGAAACCCTGGAGTTTATTTTATAGGGGATAGACATGATCAGGTCCATGTCCTATAGAGTCCCACAAAGTATATATTCCATGTATCTATTCCTAAAGTGACTAAAAACCAGCCTTTTCATCAAATTGATCCAGGTAAGTCATAGAAATATTGCTAAGCCATTGTGCCACCCCTAAAGAGGCAAAATGGTTTTTGTAATTTCCCTAAGTAACATATGTGTGTTCTCCTTCCTTGCAGGTTCCTCAATCCATCTGCAGTGAGAGTTGCCCTCCAGGGTCCAGCCAGGTCCCCTCAAAGGGATGGTCCCATTGCTGCTTTGATTGCGAGCCCTGCCCAGAGGGACAGTTTGCGAAGCACAGAGGTGAGAGCACCTCAAGGGGAGAATGCCCCATGCCATTCTGCTTTAGGGAGCTTTGGGCTCCAATGGGAGAACCACAATGACAATAAGGAACAAAAATGAAATGTACATAGAGGTGGTGGGTGGCTTCTAAAATATTTTCATATGGCTCTTCCTATATACATATTGATTGTGAAAATTGGAGAAAGTCACTGAAGCTCTTAAGTTCTGTGATAACTAAGATAATAGGGTGCAGAATAATCACTGATTTCCATTGGTTAAAGGAGTTTCCACCCAGGAATTCTCCAACCTAATGAAGTTAATTTAAGGTAAGGATAGAAAGGAAGGATGAAGCGGAGGACATGGAGGAAGAAGCTTAAATAGTATAAGGATTTGTGATATCATGAACACAAGTACACATTCTGTCAATGCAGATAGTAGCAGTTCCACACTTTAGTAGATCTGAAGACAAAATAATAGACAATGGGGAACTTGCCCAGATTAGGGCTCTTAAATCAAAACATTCAGTTCATACAATAAGTATTGGTTATACATTTCTTAGTGACACAGGACCTGGACTAGGCAGTAGGACTAAAAAGAAAAAGAAAGGGGCAGTTAGGTGGCACAGTGGATAGAACCCCGATCCTAGACTCAGGAGGACCTGAGTTCAAATCCGACCTCGGACACCTAATAATTACCTAGCTGTGTGGCCTTGGGCAAGTTACTTAACCCCATTGCCTTGCAAAAAAAACAAAGAAGGAATCTCAGCTTTTGTTCAAGCTAATCCCTACCTGAACAGGATATGTATGACAAGTTTTAGCCTATCTGATAATATTTAACATATCTCTGACAAGTGGTTTCTGAACTCTGGTTGACAATTTTCAATGATGACTAATTAAGCAACCAGTGAGACAGTCCAGTCCACTTCTGCACCTTCAAGGTCAGGATTTGAAGGAACTTAGGATTTAGTAGGCACTGAAGAAGCCATATATATATATATATATATATATATACATATATATATATGTATATATATATATATATATATAATCAATGTCAATGTAGGCATGTCATTATATATGTTATATATATTATACATATAATATATATGTGTGCATGTATGTAGTATATGCAGATATTGTTGCTTGATTTAAGGAGGCTCAGGATAGGCATCTCAAACCTCTTTTTCCCCATCCTTTTTTTGGTATTACAAATTTATTTTATTTCTCCTTTACAGAACAAAACAAGTATTTCCATAAAATACAATTAAAAAAAGATGATTGCACATGAAACCGCAAATCTACTTGGGACAATTTGCCATTCTTTCCAAATATACAACAAAGTTTTCATATCAATTGTTTTTTTCTTTTCTTTCTTCCTTCCTTCTCACCCCTCATGAAAAATGAGGTGAACTGAGTCAAAAGAACACTGTATATAGTAGCAGCAATATTATTTTAAGAATTACTTTGTGATATTAAATCATTCTAATATAAATATACAAATTATAAATAAAGGACATACGAAGAAAGAGGCTATCAGCATCCAAAGAAAGAACTGAGAAATAGAAGTATGAATAGGATAAATTCATTGGATATATGTACATATATATATATATATATATGTGTGTGTGTGTGTGTGTGTGTGTTTATATATGTGTATTAGTGTATACAAATATACACATAAGCATATATACAGACATTTTGTATATATATATAAATATATAGCTATAGCTATAGATATGGATATACAGTCACCTATTTGTGTCTGATGGCAGCCATCCTCTATCCCTCCTTTTTCTAAAGTTTTTTTTGCAAGGCAATGGGGTTAAGTGCCTTGCCCAAGGCCACACAGCTAGGTAATTATTAAGTGTCTGAGGCCAGATTTGAATTCAGGTACTCCTGACTCCAGGGCCAGTGCTCTATCCACTGTGCCACCTACCTGCCCCCCTCTATCCCTCTTTAACAGAGACTTCAATCCTCTGTTATTCCTGCCAGGAGATGAAGCTGATGGTTGGGGTCACAAACTTGGCCCCTCTGCTCTTCTGAAAGAGAGAACGTATTGAGTTAGAATTACATCTATCTATTCCCTTAAATATAATTATCCCAGGGGATGTGATTTCCAGACTCAAGTTAAATTTCTGAACATTATTCATTATTGAAAGAATCAAGACCCCAGGTTTTATATCCAAGACTTGTTCCCTTTCTCACCTTCATCTTCACAGCTCTCCTCCATTTCCACTCCTCAAGCAGGTCTGGGGCATTGATCTTAACTGATGATGGAAGAATCCCATGCCAATGGACTTTGGGACTCAGATTTTGTGTGTAAACACACACACATATACATACATACATACATACACTCATCATACTCACACTCACACAGCAAAGCTGCCAACATCTGCATTGGGAGAGGGAATACATACATGTATGAATATAGTTGTTCAATTGTATACAATAACTTCAAAATCAATTTATCAAGATAAAGATGAATGATATAGATGATCAGTGTAGAAATAGATATGACTTGAGTTATCTAAAACAGATAGGAACCAGTTATCTACCTACAGTGCCTCATAAATGTTAAGTAAAGTGACTTAGAACAATTAAACTATAATCCACCGGCTGCTGAGGTAGAAAAAGAATCGTTCTTCAGGTAAGCAGCTTGGTATACTGGGAAAAGATGGATTTGAAATATTTAAGTTGATTCCCAGTTCCTGCATTTACTACTCATGTGATGGACCTCTCTGGCACCCAGGTCTCTTGTTCATAAAATAGATTTATTATGAATGGTACAGAATGTTCCCTCAACTATAATTCTATGTTTCTATGATCTTCTTCCCAGGAAGAGTTGAATGAAATGATATTTTCCCATGTAATAGTTCTAAAAGTCTGCTACCACCAGTGACACTGAGGACAGAACCTATGACCACAGTCTTAGAATTCAGAAAAGGGGCCTGCATAGGGACGAGGGAGTGAGTAATTATTGATTCTTCCCCAACAGATATGCAGCAATGTACAAAATGCCCAGAGGACCAATATCCAAATACACACAGAGACAGCTGCCTCCCCAAAGTCCTGACCTTCCTGTCCTATGAAGAACCTCTGGGAATGACTCTGTCTTGCATAGCTCTTGTCTTCTCTCTCCTCACAGTCACAGTTCTCTTGATTTTCATGAAACACCGAGGCACAGTCATAGTCAAATCCAACAACAGAACTCTCAGCTACACTCTGCTTCTCTCCCTCACCCTCTGCTTCCTCTGCTCCTTTTTCTTCATTGGTCGTCCAACCACAGTCAGTTGCCTCCTCCGACAGATGACTGTTGGAATCACCTTCACAGTGGCCATCTCTTCTGTTTTGGCCAAAACCATCATTGTAGTTCTGGCCTTCAAGGCTTCAAGGCCAGGAAGCAGGCTCAAGAGGGGCAAGTACCCGAGTATCCAACTCTGTTGTACTCTTTTGCTCCCTTATCCAAGTGACCCTCTGTGGAGTCTGGATAGCCATTTCTCCCCCGTTCCCAGATGTGGTTACTGACTTTGAGCCTGGTCACATCCTCATTGTATGTAATGAGGGCTCCATTACCACCTTTTACTGTGTCCTGGGCTACTTAGGTTTCCTGGCCCTAGGGAGCTTCATTGTAGCTTTCATGGCTAGGAACTTGCCTGACACCTTCAATGAAGCCAAGTTCATCACCTTCAGCATGTTGGTGTTCTGTAGCGTTTGGGCTTCTTTCCTGCCTGCCTACCAAAGCACCAAGGGAAAGACCATGGTGACTGTGGAGGTCTTTGCCATCTTAGCCTCTGGTGCTGGGTTGCTGATCTGCATCTTCATCCCCAAATGCTATGTGATTTTATGCAAGCCACATCAGAACACCCAGGAATGGTCAAAGCACCACCTTCATTCTAGGGGGGCAGTTTAACCTTAACATTAGGCCTCCTCTAACACTAATCATGTTCTAAGTATATATATATATATATATATATATATATATATATATATATATACACACATATATATATGTATATATACATATATACACACATATATATATTTATATATATATATGCACATATTTAATATGTTAAAATATTTTTAAAAGTAAACAATGACCTGAACATGACCAAGAAAAACTATCATCTTTAAGGATGAAGCTATGAAGTTACTGTAATTCTAATTTTTGAAGTGACAAAATATAGAAAGGCTCACAATAGTTCTATGAGGTGTGGAAGGAAGGGAGGAAGGAAGGAAGGAAGGAAGGAAGGAAGGAAGGAAGGAAGGAAGGGAGGGAGGAAGGGAGGGAGGGAGGGAGGAAGGAAGGAAGGAAGGAAGGGAGGGAGGAAGGGAGGGAGGGAGGGAGGAAGGAAGGAAGGAGGGGGGAGGGAGGAAGGGAGGGAAGAAGGAAGGGAGGGAGGGAGGAAGGAAGGGAGGAGGGAAGAGAAGGGTGAATGGGAGAAAATGAGAAAAAGAAAGAGGGAGGGAAGAAAGCAGAAGGGAGAAACTAAAAGAGGGAGAAAGAGAGGAAGTGAAAATGTGAGAAAGAGGGGAAGGGAGGAAGTAAGGAGGAAAGGAAGAAAGAAGGAAGTCACTTTTCTTCTTCCCTTCAAGGCAGCAAGCCTGAGAGCTCAGGATAAGTAGAACAAGATCTAGACACTTGTTCCACAATCCCAGCAGAGGAACAAAATAGAGAAAAGACAGAAAATATTGACATTATGACCAGGAAAGTTTGAAGGAAGCAAGGGAAACCTCCAGATTCATTATTAAAAGGTAGATATCATATTCCTAACTTGCATGTAAAAATGCAATTTTGCAAATATAGGATGAAGAAAGTAGGGTAAACAATAGATTACATGGAGGGAATTCTGGGACCAGAAGAGTGAGTGAACATTTAAAACAATATGAACAGAAAATTCCCACCTGCCAAAGTTAAAACTATTATAGGTTCATTTGAATGAAGCATTTTATGCAGAGGGAAGATTTGTTTACAGCCCCCTCCTTGTTCAGATGCCTTTGGTGTAGTATGGGCTCAATATTGGAGGCCATATCTGGGATTCATTGATAATGAAAAATGGAAGACTGTAAAGATGGAGTAATAGAAGTACATAAATGTACCAAAGTTAAATGTTAATGACAGCCCTATTTGTAGACTAGGTTGGGTAGTCAACCCTCTCTTGAACTGCTACAGAATCATTTTCCATATTAGTGTTTCTCCTGCGCATTAAAAAAAATCAACTGGTATTTTCTGATTTTTGTTGTTTGTTTTCAGTCATGTTGTGCTTTTTGTGATCTTATTTGGGATTTCTTTAGCAAAGATATTGGAGTAATTTGACATTTCCTTCTCCAGATCATTTTACAATTAAGGAAATTGAAGCAAACAGGGATGAGTGAATTGACCAGCACTTACAGCTAGTAAGTGTCTGAGGTCAGATTTGAACTCATGAAGAAAGTGTTCTTCACTTCAGACCCAGCACTCTATCAACTGTGCCACCTAGCTGCCCTAAATATTTCCTCCTGAATATTTGGTATTTCCTCATAAATTAATAGAGATAGAAAATATGTCAGAACCCCCCATTTAGCAAATTATCTAGAGATATTTTTTTCTCAGAAATTCTATCTCCTTCCTTCCTACCCTGTTTTTCTCCATTCTTTCTTTTTCTCTCTGCTCGTTTTTGTCTTTCTCTCTCTGTCTCTCTTCCTGTCTTCCTTCCCTCCCTTCCTCCTGCTCACATCCCCTGTATCACAGGACTCAGAGCATCACTTCTACCATCATCAACTTCATTGGTTATACAATTTATTAATACAACAATGCAAAGAAAGTTTAATAGATTAAACACTATATCACAATAAAAAATCACCATTGACAGAACCACCTCTAGTATCAACTGCAATTTATCACTTCTCCTAAATGCTAGAAATACTGTCCCACCATTCAACTCTCTCAAGAAAGCAGCCAAATATTCAATCAATGATAGGAACATTCCTGCTATGTATGTTCCAGGAACTATAACAAGAACTGTGAATCCAATGCAATGTAGTTTCTGCTCTGAGAAGTAATAAATGGCTATAGTTATATCTATATAGATAGATAGAGATGATATCGATATAGATATATCTTCAAACATTTTCTCAATAGTGAATCATGTAGACTCTCAGAAAATATAGTAAATCCTTTCTTTTTCTTTTAAAGGTCTCTATCAAGCCATGGCAGAAAACACTCTCAGTATCCTCTAGAGGATACAGTAGCAATATCCAAATCTCTAAAGAAAGTAAAGCCAGAGTTGTTCAATTGTTCTGTCCTGTTTCTCTTTGTGACCCCAGGGACTATGCAGGTTTACGTGAAGTTAAGTTTACATAATGAAGGCTTACTGGAGACAGTGGTAAATATTAAGGGTATTAGGGTTTAGGGGGTGACATGGTCCTCTCACTACTTCCAGAGGAATATTCAATAGAGCTAGAACAATTTAAGATGATTCATTTGAAGGAATAAAAAGCCAAGAATTTGAATTGTTCTAATGGAAAAAAGTGGGAAGAAAGGAATCTTGGAGGACCAGGTCTCAAAGTATTTTTAAAAGTAAAAAGTAGCAGCATTATTTGTGAACTGATCCAACCTTTCTGGAGAACAATTTGGAACTATATGCTAGTCACTACTAGAGCTCTATCCCAAAGACCATACAAAAGGGGAAAAGGCCCACATGTACAAAACTATATTTCTAGCAATTCTTTTTGTTATGGCAAAGAATTAGAAATTGAAGGGATATTCATTAATTAGAAAATGGTTGAACAAATTGTAGTGTATAAAAATGATGGAACACTATGTTTCTGAAAGAAATCAAGAGCAGCCAGATTTCAGAAAAGTCTCAAAAGACCTCCAAGACCTGATGCTAAGTGAAGTAAGCAGAACCAAGAGAACACTGTATACATTAACAGCAATGCTGTGAGATAATCATCTGTGATGAATGCAGTCCCTCTTAGCATTTGAATAAACAAGGACAATCCACAGCCAGATTAAAAAAACACAGCATCTGAATGCAGAACAAACCATACTAATGAAGCAGGGGAACACTGGGCAATGAGAAATAGGGAATCTTTTCCCTGTCTATATTAGAAAAAAATATTGTAAAGCAGAGAGGTTATAATCCTTTTCTTTCTGTATTTTTAAAGTACTTTCCCTTTTAGATTGGCTTTGTGAACCTTCATTTAGCAGGATACTGGTGAGGGGAGGCCAAGCTGGAATGTACCAGACACCAGACACACTCTGGAATGTACCCCTATGTTTTTGTTGATTCCAGGTTCAGGTATTTTTGACCAGATGACTATCTGGACTGGTTCTTTGAAGCCTAGGACATGTGCAGTGGATACAGCCTTGAGCCAGGCTTTAATCACTCCTTAAACACTGCCCTTCTCCTCCTACCATAGACAGCAGGTTAAAGGGTTTTCACCTTCTCCAAACTCTCCTTCTCTCTACACTGATTTGACTGGTCAGCCTCTTGTGTTTTCTGATGATGATCTGTTGCTATAACAACTGTGAAGCTTCCTCTGTGTGGCCACATTTGTGAAAGATTTCTTAATCCTTCATAAGAAGTTTAGCTGATCAGTTTTATTTTATTATTTAACCTTTTACAGTAATTTGTGAAATAAAATTTATGCCCTTTTATTCCTCTTCTGGGTCAAAAAGCCTTGTGTGAATTCATTTCTTGCTTTAAGGAATCCAGGATCTGTTGAAAGCCTCCACTCACCCTTTTATCACTATTTTTTAAAAACTTGTTTTATTCTTTTTTCTTTTCAGTCTTTCCCCCCTTTAGTTCTTATTCTTCTTTCACATGATTAATATGTTAAACATGATTATACATGTATAATCTATCTCAGATTGATTGCTGTCATGGGGAAGGGGAAGGAAGGAAAGAAAGTTAAAATTTGGAACTCAAAAGCTAACAAAAAGATGAATGCTGAACACTAACTTTTCATGTAATTAAAAAAAAATACATTAAAAAAGTACCACTACCAACTTGACCAAATTATTGCCTTATGTGCTGATTCAGAAAACTCCGGGGCTTGGGAATGGCAGTACCCCCTCAAAAAAAAAAATCAGAACTCCTTCTAGCCCACCCCAGGTAGTCTTATTTGTCAGGAGAAATCATGGAAGAGAAGGAACTCATCTTCCTCACCAATACCAGAATTAACTACTGGCTATCTGCCCTCAATAGGTAGATAAACATAAAAGCCCTGGGATTGGCAGCCTGTCCTCAGATCACTGGTCCAGCTTCCAGGACAACCTTGAGAAAAGCAACATCTATAGAGAAAGGTCAGACATGTTCCTCAATTTACAGCTAATTGCCTTCTTCAGGGCAGGCAATCCAGACCAGGTATCCTAAGAGAGACAGCAGGCAGTGTGTGCTGGCAAAATCCGGCCTCCACCATCACCTCTTAGCCTCTAGTAAAGACACCCTCGAAGGTCAAGAGCCTTGGCAATAGCCATCCTTCCAGCCTAGTGCCTGTAGCCACTTATACTGGAGGCAATTCCAGTGAAGATACAGCCTATGAAAACACAGTGAAGAAAATTCTCACCAGGGAAATCCTTGGTGCTTTATCAAATGTTTCTGATGTAAAGAATTATGAATGTAGCTTTGATCATGTTCAAATCTTGTTAATTGTGGAAGGTTGTAGGCTCCTGAGATGTAAAGTAACCGTGATTGTTGATTGTGATTGTATCCTGTCACCCCTTGGCTCTGTGGTTTTGTATCTTGTCCCCCATTTTCCTTTTCACCTAACCTTGACCACAGATACTGGCATGACAGGAAATAACATGTTGAACTTGGGGGTCAAGCATCTTAGGAGGAAGGACCAGTATGTAGCTTGCCATTGGAAGATAACTGGATCAAGGTGTGAGACCTACCACAAAAGAGTATTTAACAGGAAGTGTCTCTTCTTCTTTCTGTTTTCTTTTCTTCTTCTTTGACTCTAGCAGGATGAGTTTTCTCAAACTCTTTCTTAGGACACATGGAGCACCATGGGCCTCTCCTGTACCATGTGGCCAGACTAAGCCAAGTTTCATGGCTGCCTACCCTTTCTCCTCCTCCTCCTCCTCCTCCTCCTCCTCCTTCTCTCTCTCTCTCTCTCTCTCTCTCTCTCTCTCTCTCTCTCTCTAATTTCATCTAGCCTATTCTTAAAGTAGTTATTTGTAATAATTTGCTATAATAAAAATCCTGAGCAGTTTTAAATTCCCAGAGAGCTTGTGAATTCCTTAGCCTTTTCAGTGACCCCTGAATCTTCTGTCTTCTATCTCCAACTCTAATTAATAACCACCAACATTTATGGTGAGCAAGCCAGGATCACACTGAATCTGTCTGGATCTGTTTGGACATTGATGTGGTGAGAGAAACTCTGAATTAAGCTCTCTTTCTGGATCTGGCTAAACTGAACTCTCAGTAAACACCCTCCCTATTTTAGATTTCTTCCTTGTTCCTGGGAATTTGCAGGGGACAGTGGCTTATAAGATCCAGAAATGAGACCCTGAGTGAGTGGTATTTGAGTTGGCAGGAGATGGGATTTTAGGGATGCCAAACCCATTGTCAACTTGTGGTGACCATTCTCCCCCCTTCGTCCCGCCCATGGGATCCTTGTGTTTTGCAGCCCTCATATGGGTCTGCCCTGGGTTTTGTGTCAGACACTGACCAGTAAGGCAGTGCTGAGGTTGTGAAGTGATTTGTGAGCCCTTAGCACAAATTGTCCTTGGGGAATCCAAGAGTGCCCTGGGAGGATTTTTTTCACTGAAAAGTTTGTTTGGCTCTTTGAGAAGGGAAGTGGCTGGTTATAGATTCTCTCTGCCACCCTTTCTGGAGGGCAATCTTTATTTATGGTTCAACCTGTGCTCAACTTCTCTCTCTCTTTCTCTCTCTCTCTCTCTCTCTCTCTCTCTCTCTCTCTCTCTCTCTCTCTCTCACTGAGGAGAAAAAGAAGAAAAAGAGGAAAACACTCTCTCCCTCTCTGCAGTTCCCACCCCCCAGGATGGCTAGGGGGGGTGGGGAGAGAAAAGAGTTCTCACCCTTTTTAGGCTACAAAAGCTTATCTTCTGTCCCAGCTGGATTGCCACTCTAAACTACCAATAGGCAAGATCTCTCCCAAAAAACTTGTCTAGCTGGGTGAACAGTCTTTTCCTTAGATTTAACATGTTGTTACTAATTCCCCATCCCCTAAAGGCATTAGCTCCAGGTAGGGGCCCCACTCTTGAGAGGGGGAGAAAAGGGGAAGTGTGAGCAGATTGATTTGACATGCCTCCTGCTCAATTAGTTAAGGAAAAAAAAGAAAAGAAAAAAGGGGAAGACTGAATTTTTCTAGGACTAGGAAATTCAGATTTCATTTTTAATTAAGCCTGTGCTAAATAACTAATATCTCCAATAATGTAGCTATGGGCTATTTTAAAATCTTACTGTACATATGAGGTGCCTCAGGAAGTTCTAATTGATTTTAAACAATTATTTGTTTTGACTAGTATTTACAGGTAGGATTCAAAAATATCTTTGTGTGTGTGTTTGTGTGTGTGTGTGTGTGTGTGTGTGTTTAAACATCCACTGGATTGGAGAGATGGGAAAATATTTCTACATTTTAGTGCCAGTCAGGCAGAAGTCCAAAAATCTTACTTTGGTAAATTTGAAACTTTTGTACAAAAAGAATTGTCTCTCTGTTTGTGTCTATGTGTCTGAAACTCCCTTGTGTCTGTGTAATTCAGACCTGAAATAATCCCTGATTGTTAACTGAGCTCCATCTATGGTTTACATTTGCAAGTGTGAGTTACAACGTTTGTGTTATGAATACTTTCGCAAACACTTGTGAAATGATATTCCAACTATATTAAGCAATTGAGACTTGGAGTGTTCTCTTAGGCCTACAAAATGCAGTTACTTGGTAATTCATTAACTAGACTGGATCACTTATTGTTTCATTTCTGTGACATTGTAAAGTGCCCGACATGTCAGTTAGTTACTATTGTCTACTTCAGGTCCTGGAAATGAGTCTGAATTTCTTTTGATCTAAGACGCATTCATGAGACTTTGACAAGGGGCCTGAAGATCTTCGATAGGAAAGGTGCTCACCGTGTGGTTAAAAAGAAAAAGGCTTAATCGGAGAGTAATTTAGTCACCTTTGAGTTCAAAATATTGGGAAGTTCTGTAACAAATTTGGGAATTTATAAATTCTGCAATTTGATTTGTTTTGATGTTAAGCTAATATTGACTTTTTGATGGTAAAAGAAGAAAGTCTGTAATTTTTGTCACTCATCACATGGTTGTGTGAGGGAATATCCATCCATCCATCCATCCATCCATCCATCCATCCATCCATCCATCCATCCCTCTATCCATCTTTCTATCTACCCATCCATCTTTCTATCATCTATCCATCCATCCATCAATCTATCTATTTGTCTATCCATCTATCTACCTATCTATGACTGAAAGTAAAATATACTTATCTGTCATTTGAAAATAAGAAAATGTATCATCTAATCTGATATTTTTACATTGGTATTAATACTTCTGAACTATACATTTCTGATCAGAAATTAGTCTCTTAACCCTTTAACTAATAGTTATAAAATTTCACTCTGCTATCTCCTACAATGCCTTGTGCCAGTACTACGTGATCATCACAGTGATGGTACCAGGGAATTCCTAACCCAGTCAACAAAGCTCAAGGGACATTTTGAATAAGGAGAGAGAAGATCCTCTTGTTATTTGTAAACTTTTGCTCTCCAGCCTAAGTGAGATCCTTGTCAATAGTAATTTTGAGCAAATATAAGAAATGAGAGAATCATATTGTAAAACCATGTCATCTATGTGAAATCTCATTGGTTAGCTAATTCAGTTTTTATTATTCATCCTTCTTTCTGAATAAAATGCCTCAAACTTTGGTATCAAGGTTGGCATTTCTAAGGATGCCACCCACCCATGGTTATTGGTAAGATCCTAGAGGATAAAACTATGTGTAATCGAACCTTGTTATTCCATTTGTAGCCTAACAAAATTATGTTTAAAATATATCAATTTGAAACTTTGTAACATTGCCCAGCAATGTGTGGGGGTCTGTGAGTAAGATGTGGGAAAAAAAATCTTTATCAGTTATGTGATATGTTTTTGCAGACTTATAATTATGTAATTATCTCCTATGAACATATAAGCCATTTGCCTGGAATTAACACCTGATTATTTTTGTAAGGATAATGAAAAGGAATTCTCAAAACCCAAGACCATAATTTGGATTCCAAATATCACTAAATAATATATAATATAATGGAAGTGTTATTTTGTAAAATTTAATAGCTCATGTGTTTATTTTGTTTTTTTTAGTTTTTTTGCAAGGCAATAGGGTTAAGTGACTTGCCAAAAGTCACACAGCTAGGTAATTATTGTCTGAGGTCAAATTGGAACTCGGGTTCTCCTGACTCCAGGGCAGGTGTTCTGCTCACTGTGCCACCTAGCTGCCCTGATAGCTCATGTGTTAATTGATTTGAATACCTGGTTGTTCTTACTACTGTTTTATTATATTGTTATTAATAACATATGTTGGAAATTTGAAGTCACCTAAGATGTTCTAATGGTTTTAAAGAAAGCATCATGTCATGTGTCTTTTGAATATGGTTAGTAATTAAACAAATTTATGTATAGAAGTTCCTATCTGTATGTGTAAACTGTAATTAAACTGTGGTGGTTTGCTTTGGGGGAAAAGCACCTATGTAACATGGGGAAGATAAAATGATAGTGATCATTTGAGATTTCTCTGTGGCAATCTAATCAAAGTTGATGTTTAATTATTTTAAACCTAGTTAATAATTAAATGGGTTGATTGCAAAATATAGTTTATAAAAAAGTTTCAGTTCTAAATGTGAATTAGGATTATTGTATTTTTATATCTAAAATTCTTCTTATTGTATTTCATTTATAGCACCATCCTTAGGTACATAAGCAATAATTGAATTAGGATTATTTTCTCTGGATCTCTTCTTCCTAATTACAGCCTGGCCCACTCTTGATTCTCCTCAGTACTCAAACCACCTGAAGCTCTGGTTTTAGGTAATCACTGTATTCTGATATATTGATAATTGATCTGTCTGACATCAGGTATGTTAAAACAGAAAGACAGCAACATGCCAGTGAAGCCATTAAGCCTATGAGGTTTGACCTTAATGTTGCAGATGGAGTGAGTGGCCTTTGGGAGAAGGACCTCAGCCTCAGGTGATAGAGGCTTTTCTTAAAGGAAGCAGATCTGGAACCTGACTGATTAGAAAAGGATTGTCTGGAACCTTTGCCTGTAAAGGACATCTAAAACGTAAGGGAACATGTCTTCTTGTCCTTCCCTGCTCCTTAATAGCGGATTGCCATAATCATGCCAGGTGCACCATAATTAATTACCAGAGTGAACCATTATTTTTTTTTTTTTTAGGTTTTGCAAGACAATTGGGGTTAAGTGGCTTGCCACACAGCTAGGTAATTATTTAGTGTCTGAGGTCAAATTTGAACTCAGGTACTCCTGACTCCAAGGCCAATGCTCTATCCACTGCACCACCTAGCCACCCCTAAGAGTGAACCATTGGAACAATATCTTCTAAATCTTTAATAATTGGCAAGTATTTAGTCTTGGCATTCCTTTTTTTAACATAGGATTCGATTTTTTTTTTTATCACCGCTTCTCTTAAGGGAAAAGAATTATTGGTGTGGCTGCTTACACCAGGATAATGTCTATTGGTCTATCTTTTTAAACATCTCTAAAGGAGACCATCCATTCAATTAGAATTTTTGTTCATTCTAAATATGGCTAAAATTAAAATAGAAAATTTTGTTGCAAATTACTTTTTGGATAATGTGCAGTTTTAAAATGTTTATTCAGTACATACGGTTATACTATTTTTGAGCTTTTGGTTACAACTTAATGTGGCATCTATTAATGAATCTGTGTCATATTGGAACTCACGCTCTTATAAAGTATAATTTTTGCTCTTTATAGACCTTCTAGCTTTTTTTCTAATTATTGGACCTCTTTAAATACCATTCTCTGTTAAAATATCACTTTTGTTTTGCTCAATTTTTCCCCCTGAGTTCATTTCTCTGGGTTACCAGCTATACATCTCCAAGACCAGCTTCTGCAAGATGCCAGTCAGTTTTGCTAGTTCTGATAGCAATCATTCTCTGGACCTTGCTTCAATGCCTACATCTCCAAATGAACCCTGAAAGACCTAGAAAAATCTGTGTCCCAAATAATTTTGAAGGGGAGAAATGATGTAGAGAATTTTGAATGTGGCATTGATGTAAAAATCTTATTAATTGTGGAAGACTGTTTGCTCTTGAGTTATAAACTGACCTGGATTGTTGATTTATCCTGTCTCCCCTTGGCCCTGTTGTTTTGCATCTTATCCCACCATTTTCCCCTTCATCTAACCTTGGCCTTGAATGCTGGTATGACAAGAAATGACATGTTGAACTTGGGTGTCGAGCACCTTGGGACAGGAATGACCATTATGTAGCTTGCCATTGGAAGATATCTGGACCAGGGTTTGAGACTACTTCCCAAGCCCCTTGCCCAACCTATCAATCACAGAAGTATTTAACAGGAAGTACCGCTACTTCTTTCTTTTTTCTTTCCTTCTTCTTCTTCTTCTTCTTCTTCTTCTTCCTCTTCTTCTTCTTCTTCTTCTTCCTCTTCTTCTTCTCTCTCTCTCTCTCTCTCTCTCTCTCTCTCTCTCTCTCTCTCTCTCTCATTTGACCTAGCCTATTCTTAAAGTGATTAATTATAGATTTATAATGATTTGCTATAATAAAACTCCTGAGCAGTTTTAAATTCCCAGAGAATATGTGAATTCCTTCATCTTTTTAGTGACCCTAAACCTTCTGTCTTCAATCTCTAAATCTTTAATAATTGGCAACAGTTCCACATTAGAAATGGATAGGATTTCATCAGTGGAAATAGTATTAAAGAAGAGACCTTTCCATATGCTTTGTTGCTTCCACCAAGCCATTCCCAGTACTCAAAGTCCTTAGCTACTCCTTGAAAGAAGTTGGTCAGTGGCTGTTGCTAGTGTTTATCTAAATTTCTTGTTTCTAGCTTCTTTGTAAAGAGTTGTTTGCATTGTGTCTACCCCATTAGACTGTGTGGTCCTTGAGAACACAGACTCTCATTTACCTTTCTTTGGATCCCCATGGCTTAGCTCAATTAGTAGATGCTTAGAAATGTTAACTGAATGATGGGACCTTCTCATATGACATGTAGCTGAAATCTAACATTTCTTTTTTTTTTAGATTTTTTTATTTTTTTGCAAGGCAAATGGGGTTAAGTGGCTTGCCCAAGGCCACACAGCCAGGCAATCATTAAGTGTCTGAGACCAGATTTGAACCCAGGTACTCCTGACTCCAAGGCTGGTGCTTTATCCACTACACCACCTAGCCACCCCAAATCTAACATTTCTATGATTTCTTCTCTTTAGAATGGGAGTTTCTTTTTTTTTTTTTGAATTTTACAATTTTTCCCCTAATCTTGCTTCCCTCCCTCCATGGAAGGCAGTCTGATAGTCTTTACATTGTTTCCATGCTTATACATTGATCAAAATTGAGTATGTTGAGAGGGAAATCATATACTTAAGAAAAAAATAAACTATGAGAGATAGCAAAATCACATAATAAGATAACTTTTCTTAAAAAAATTAAAGTCTTCGGTCTTTGTTTAAACTCCATAATTCTTTCTTTGGATACAGATGGTGTTTTCCATCACGGATACCCTAAAATTGTCCCTGATTGTTGCACTGAGGAAATGAGCAAGTAGAATGGGAGCTTCTTGAGAGTAAGAACTAAGTTTCTTTTCTATTTGTATCCCCAGCATTTAATAAATCTCCTTTGGGAAATGATAAATCACCTACTACTGTGTCAAAATGACAAAAGAGAAATATTAAGGGAAATATTATCTGTGTTTGCCTGACATATCCTGGGCACCTCTGGTTTCCTTCCCATTATTATCCTGGGTCTCAACCCCTTCTGAGATGTAAATCTAGTGAGATAAGAGGAACAATCTCAACCCTTCCCCCATCTCTTCCCTTTTACCCTTCTCATAGCTTTCACCACATGGCCAAGGTGTTTGTCTGAACCAGTCACATTCAGGTGTCCACTCCCTAACTCCTCCCAGTACAGTCCGCATGCTGGCCTTCTACAAGGCTACCATGGACTAGGCATTGTGCAGAATTAGGAAGCTATGGGAAGGGCAGTGGATAGAGCACCAGTTCTGAAATCAGGAGGACCTGAGTTCAAATCTAGCCTCAGACCCTTGACACTTACTAGCAAGTCACTTAACCCTGATTGTCTTGCCAAAAAAAGCAAAAAATGAAAAAAAAAGGATGGGGAATGTTTCTGAGAAAAGATGGGATTTAATAGCTGTTCATGGAACACCCAGGGGGGCTATTCCTGTTGAGGAGGAAGGCATAAGAAGACTAGAAAAGGAAGAGGGGACTTCTGAAAATGCAATATTTTGTATTTGATCCTGGGGAGCACCTAGAGGGTGACATGATTCTAGCTGTGCTTTAGGAAAATTATTTAAGTGACTGAATGAAGAATGGATAGGAGACAGGAGAGATTAGCAGAAGACAGACTACATGTCCTCCTCTGAAGGCTGAGGTGTTAAGGGACTGCACCAATCAATGGAGGTGCATAGGACTGAGGCAGCAGGAAGTAGGGGTAAAAAGTGGTGTTTGGATGATGCTCTACAAGAGTTGAATCATTGACACACAGAGTAGGCTCTGAAATCTGCTTGTTTCCTTCCCCTTCCCTGAAAACAATTTCAGAACATGCTCCCAAAAGTCTAGGACAAGCTCTCCTACAAATACACACCTCATGGATGGGAAGAGGCAGCATAAATCTGCAGTATAACAACAGTGAGTCAGACACATGAGGAAATAGGGCTGCAGTGCTCACTGTCCCTTATTAAACTCTTGTTGCTGATGGTGTTAATTTTGTTTTTAAAAATCTATTTGGGGGCAGCTAGGTGACACAGTGGGTAAAGCACCGGCCCCGGAGTCAGGAGTACCTGGGTTGGAATCCGGTCTCAGACACTTAATGATTACCTGGTTGTGTGGCCTTGGGCAAGGTACTTAACCCCATTTGCCTTGCAAAAACCCTAATAAACAAACAAACAAACAAATAAATAAAAATCTGTCTCAAAATGGAATTTCTGTTTTCTGAGTGTGGTTCTCTGGTGGACATGTTTCCCTCTGCCAAATGTTGATGTCCTCAAAGCTTCTAGATCCTAGAACTACCTCTCCTTTTCTAGATCTGATCCTGAGAATGGGTATGCTACCCTTCAACTGTGTCTTGACTCTAATTTACAAACTCTGCTTGCCAGGAGGCATACCCTCATGGAAGAGTAATTCTGGGGGGCAGCCCTGGAGTCAGGAGGACCTGAGTTCAAATCTGACCTCAGACACTTATTAATTATCTAGCTGTGTGACCTTGGGCAAGTCACTTAACCCCTTTGCCTTGAAATAAAATTTTCTAAAAATTCTTTTAAAAAAAAAAAGAGTAATTATGACTCCAGACAGGACTTATGAAAGGAGGGAAAAAGAAAAGCTCCTCCATCCCTGATGTCCTTCCTAATTTCAAAGTAAACATATTCACAAATCTTAAAAGTATAATAGGTTTGTAACACTTCATTCACAAATTAAAACGTATTACGTCTGATACTTGCCTCTAGCTTTCTCTGACTTCCTCAACACCTGCCATTCTATCAGGTCCAAGGTAACACTGGGAATAAAGACTAAGAGCTGAGAGGGATCATCAAATATAAGCTCTCCCCCTCTTTACATATGGGGAAACTGAGGTCCAATTCTGTTAAGTGACACTTTTGTAACTATTTATTTATGCAAATTGTTTCACCTTGAAATGGGAAGTCTTGTGAGATAGTGAGTGCAATGGAGATAATACTAAAATAATTTTTCCTCCCTTGGCCTCAACTTCCTTTCCTGGAAAGTGAGGGAGTTGAATTCTAATGCCCCTTCCATGTCTTTCATCCTATGATGCCATGAATATCCCTGAATAGCTACTGTCCAGTCACTACTTAAGCATCACCTCCAGGGAGCTCACTCCAAGCCTGAAAAGACTTTCTGTGAAACCATTTTAATCATTAGTCAGGTCTTCTTTCTATTAAATTAGGCCTCTTTTATAATGATGCCATTCCCATTTTCAGCAAAGAATATGATTCAGAGCAAAACCTTTGTGCAAATTTATACCTGATTTACAGTATGGTATAGCCACCACTTAGCCTAGGGCTTGGTGCATATTTTCCTCATCTATTGTACTAGAAAGATTCCAAAGATCCCCTCTTGCTCTGATTTCCTTCTCTTCACTCCTCACCCTCACTTCTTTCATCCACTCCTCATTTTAGACCATTTTCTCTCTCCCTGCCCCAACTCTGCACAATATAGGCTTCTCAAAGGCAGACTCTGCTTTATTGGTCTAATCCCAAACACTAGTTCCACTCCAGCATATAGTAGGTGTTTAATAAATGCTTATTAGTTGACTCTTTGCTTCTATAAAACTGGACAAATCACCTGACTTTGCCAGACCTCATTTTCTTTATCTGTGAAGTAAGGATGATAACTTTTGCACTGTCCACCTCACTATGTTTTCCTAAGGAAGTTACTCAAAAAAACTTTATACTACTTACCACAATATGACTTTCATTATCATCATTATCATTATTATAGTAGCAATCTCAGCCCTCAGTTCTCTTGGGCTTAGGTTCCTTGGGTGGTTCATTGATTCTTCCTCTTGAGGTTTTGCAATTGCTACTCCCTGGCGCCTCTCTAAGAGTCTCCATGTAGGGTGAGGAGCAGAAGTTCCAAGATAAAAAGTGAGAAGCAATCTCCCTGCCAGTCTTTGCTTGGTTATTAGACCCACTTGCTAGGTCTGTGGGAGTCACCAGGGTCTCCCTTTCTTCTCTCTCTCTCTCTCTCTCTCTCTCTCTCGGAGATTGTTTGTCTGAGGATGGCTCTTTCCTCTCTTTTTCTCCTCCTTTTTATCTTTCCTCCTGCCTCCACATGTGCAGCATTTGAGAGTGGAAGGCTGGCCATAGCAGACAAGAGAAATGAGAAGTTAGGGGATGTGCTGATTGGAGGCATTTTCCCCTTCTTTAGGATCAACACTTCATCTACTATTGATTTCACCACGTGGCCTTCAAGACAAAACTCCACAGAGTGAGTAATATGGTGCTGGGTTTGAATGTTTGCCAAGGAACAAAGTGGGTGATTCTGAGACTAAAAAAAATAATAGTTTTGATTGCATAGACTAATGGGACTTGTACCTCATTTTCTGGCCTCCATTAAATAGATGAAGAAAGAGACACGGAGGGGTGACCCTGACCTCTGATCATAAAACCAGTGGGATTTTACTCAGAATTGAAAACATATTACCATTCCTTGACCAATGCTCACTTTATTGTTCTATACTATTTTTCCTATGAATTACTACAAATTTCATATTGTTCTTTTGTGCTCATGACCCAGAAGAGGATTTCATCCAATTAAAGGGTCAAATTGACCACCTGGAGTAGAAATATAGCAACTCCTTACCTTAGAGGGAGGAAAGGGTTTCTCCACTCAGGAGAAGAGCAGGTGGGGTTCTTGGACCTGGGGTGGAGTCAATCCTCATGCCCCCAGCACACTCAGGCAGGAGGAAGGATCTGAACTCTCTAGGATAAATAGAGAAGATACTGCTTTTCTGCAGAACTAGAATCTCAGAGTCAGAATCCCTTCCTCAACCTCCTTTTGATTGGATAATAATAATGATAATAAATATTAAATAATCAACACATATAGTGTCTACTATATCATTATCACAATTTAATGTTATTGTCATGAAACAGAGGATCTCAAATTCAATTTGTGTCAAATTCACCCTGAATATTCAAAACTATTAAATTCTTTCCTTATAAAGGAAGGTGGAGTAGAAGGAGCTCCCACTCAAAGGAAAGACATTGTGTTAAACTCATGACAACCCTGTGAGATAGGTGACATTATCCCCATTTTACACATGAGGCAAATAGAGGCTAAGGGATTTGTTTGGTCTTTTGGTTGGTTGTTGGCCTTTGTGTTTGAAGAGGACCTAAATGACATCACTATGTGAGTGTTTTTGACAGTGGCTGATCAGACCAGAAGAATTTGGCACAAATAGGAGAGATGAACGATTAAAGTAGAGGTGTCGGGGGCAGCTAGGTAGCATAGTGGATAAAGCACGGGCCCTGGAGTCAGGAGTACCTGGGTTCAAATCTGGTCTCAGACACTTAATAATTACCTAGCTGTGTGGCCTTGGGCAAGCCACTTAACCCCGTCTGCCTTGCTAAAATGAAAAAAAAAAGTAGAGGTGTCTCCAAGTTTGAGCCTCTCTCAGGATTTATAGTTATGAAGTGTCTGGTGATAGATTTTAACTCAAATCTTCCTCATTGTGGGTCTAGTGGTCTGAGCAATTGAACCACCCAACTTCCTCTTTAATAGGAAGCTCACTACAATATGAGAAAACCTCTGCCATTTTCAACTGGCTATCATGTGAAGGCAAATAGACTTTCCATATAGCATCTCTCTTAGTCTCTAATAAGGCCTACGTGTGAGACATAGTAGTCAGAGTCAGGACAGACCTGGGTTCAAATACTGCTCCTCATGACTGTTAGGTCTGTGGCCATTTCATCTCTCTGAACCTGAGTGTCTTTTTCTACAAAATGGATGAGAGGATTTTAGTTGAAAACTGAATGAAACCAGAGAGGGGCATCTAGTCCCACATCCTCATTTAACAGAAGAGCAAACTAAGGCTACCAGAAAAAATAACCCAACTATGATCACAGATTCAGTAAGTATCATAGGTGAGATTTAAACCCACATCCTCAGGTTTCATAGCTATTGTATTTTCTTCAACACTAGCCTAGATGAGAATAATACTGGAGTATATAGAGAGTGGTAAGAATCACAAGAGAGAAGGTATGGAAAGAACTATATAGCTATCCATTATTGTTACTATTGCAAATGACAATGATGCCCATTAGTAATAATGTACCAAAAATAGGGTCTTCGATGTCAAAACCACTTGTCATTGCAGTATTCAAAGCACAGCAATCTAAAAGGCAATTATTAAAATTATCGTCAACACCATTTTACAGATGAGATAACCAAGGCTGAAAGTTCAGTTACAAGAATTGTCCAAGTCCAAAGTTCTGGATCAGAACTGGAACCCAGTCTCTCTCACTTCCAATACGGTACTCCTTCTATGTGACTGTAGAATTATTCAATAATGGAAACATGTGTTAAACACAGACTTTGGGATTATATGCCCGTAGCTTTTCTCATGACGATGAATACCCATATCATAATAGTAGACCCCATTTCCAGGGTGATTTCCATATAATTTTCCACATTATGATCCAGGTAGGAAGAGTTGTACAATGGGAAAGAAAAGCTATATGTAAAAAAGGAGAGAAACTGGATTCAAGACTTGACTGTGACATTCAGTAGTCTTGTGAATTCTGGGAAAGTCACTTGATGTATCTGATCCTCAATGACCTTATCTATAAAGTGAGGCCCAGATGGCATCTGATGTTTCTTCAGTGTCCCCATTTTATGACCCTAGGATTCCTTGAATACATTTTGGAACTATTACTAAGCCTCATTTTATGAATGAGGACTTATTCTTAGTTCAATAAGCCAGGCTTAAAAACATTTAGTGAACACTTTGTGCTAAGCCCACCCTGAATGGGGGCTCTAGTCAATGGAAGTAGAGAAAGACACCCCAGACCCTTAGGGAAGCCTTAGAGAAAGATGCAGCCACTTGACTGATAAACATGACATGTGTGGGGACTGGGGTCCAGCTCAACAAAACTTGAGATGTCAGTTCTTCTACTTCAGCTGTCCATCAGAGTTTTTCATTGTTACGCAACATCAATTTCTAAATCAGTGGACTGATTCCAAACATCAACCTGATGGTGGATGCAGTGGTGGATAGAATTCAGAGTCTGGTCAGCAAGGCATAAGTCCAAATTTGATCTGAGAAACTTACTGGTCTTGTCACAGGGTAAGTCATTTAACTTCTGTCTTCTTCAGTTTCTTCAACTATAAAATAAGGACCATATTGTCCATAACACCCAGGGTTGTTGTGAGGATCAGGTGAAATATTTCTAAAGCACTTAGGACATATTCTGGTCCATTCTAAGTGCTTAATGATTTCCTTCCTCCCTTCTCCTCTCCTTTTCTGCTTCCCTCCTTCCCTTCCTCCCTTCCTCCCTTTCTCCCTTCCTTCCTTCCCTCTTTCCTTTCATCCATCCTTTCTTCCTTCCTTCCTTCCTTCCTTCCTTCCTTCCTTCCTTCCCTCCTTCCTTCCTTCAGAAAGGAAATGTTTTGCCATCTTCAAAGACCAGCACAGATAGGTCAATGAACCACCCCATTTCACTAATCCTTGAATCTGTCTAGCCAACAAACAATTAATAAGAATTTGCTATGTGTCAGTGCTAAGCCCTAGGAATTCACAAAAATCCTAAAATATTCCCTGATCCTGAAGTGCTCACCGAGTAGTGAGAGAGAAAACATGCAAACAGCTATGTATAAACAAGATGTTTAGAGGATAAATTGGAGATAATAGCAGGGAACCAAGAAAAATTTCAGAAAGTTGAATTTTAGCTGAGACTTGAAGAAAGTCAGGGTAGGAAGAAATGAAAAAGGAGACAATTGCAGGAATTGATGAAAATCAATGAATTGTATCTGGAATGTATTGTGCAACAAATTTTGAGGAGATCAAAGTCTCTGGATCCAGGCATCCATGGGGTGGATAAGGGTCAGGTTATGAATGACTTTAAAGACAAAAGAAAGGTTTTACTCTTGGAGGAATGTGTGTGGGGGGTGAGGTTATTGAATATGAGAGTTGATTTGATCAAATCTGTGCTTTAGGAAGATCATTTAGATAGTTGAATCAGGGACAATTTAAGGTGGGGGATGGCTTTAAACAGTGTAGATTCTGATGAAAGGTTGAATTGAGTTGTAAAGGCTGTATGGAAGACTGAAAGAATTCTGGACTTGGAATCAAAAGACATGATTCATAACTCTAAGATGTGAAACCTGTGTCATACTGGGTCGTACTACAATCTCTGCCTCAGTTTCCCTAGCTATAGAAATGAGATAATCATAATCACACTACTCACCACCACTATTAGATCATTGTGTAGAAAGTCTTCTGTTACACTTCAAACATGATCGAGAGGGAAACTTTTCTTATGATTGGACATGGGCACTATTAGGAAACCAGTATGGAGTGGGGAAAGAGATAGAAGGTCATTTCCCTATAATTATCTGCAAATGATAGTAAATACCAATATCCTGTTTTTCATTCTGGTCCAGCTCTTCATCTTGGGGTTATGCAGCTTCTCTAGGTTTTATCTTTGCTACTGAGGAGATCAACAGAGACATCCACCTGCTCCCCAACCTCACCCTGGGATTCTCCATCTGGGATTCTGGGGACTCTATTTCTGGGGCTCTTCTGGGAACCATGGACTTTCTGACTGGGCAGGGAAAGTTGGTCCCCAATTATAGCTGCAGAACCCACCCTCCTATCACTGCCCTTGCTGGGGAACTTCGTTCTACTCTATCAATGCCTATGGCTAGATGGTTGGGACTTTATAAATTCCCCCAGGTAAGTGATGCCAAGATCTTTTGCTATTGTTTTCCACCCACTTTTTTCTTTCATTTTCTTACAATCTCTGGAAATATGAACTCTGTCCCTGCTCTGACTTCCCTGAATGAAGGTCTCTTACTAAAGGTCACCTCAGTAGTCAGTCAGCAACATTTATTTAGCATCTACAAGGAGCTATATTTCCTATACTTTAGGAGTGCACAATCTTATGTTTCCTTTACTTATATCTTTATGTGTTTCTTTTTATATAAAAATCTTCATTTTTCAACATATTCTGTTTGCTATACTCTCTAGGAATAAAGAATAAAAGTTAAAATGACTAACACAGTAACTGTTTCTGACAGTGTATGCAAAATCCTCTATCTGTGGTCCACCACTCCTCTCTTAAAAAGAATATTTCTATACCACTCTTTACAAAAATTTACAAAATATTTTACTGCAAATAACTAGGTGTGAAGAGTAATAGAAGTATCATACCAATTATTACACTAGAAATGATGTGATATTTTGAGTCAAAGGCCCTGGGCTTGAATCTCAACCCTGATGATCTTTGTGATTTGGGGCAAGTCATTCAGACTATCAAGACTTCAATTTTCTATTTCAAGTCATGGGGGAAGACGACTAACCTTCAAATTTTTTTCTAGCTTTGGACCTATGAACTATGATTTCTGTGAGCTACCATGGATTCCAGAGCTCATAATTTTTACTGATGGGAATCACTTGACTATATCTCAATTAGAAAATACTTTAGAGGGGCGGCTCAGTGATTCAGTGTATAGAACACCGACCCTGGAGTCGGGAGTACCTGAGTTCAAATCTGGACTCAAATAATTACCTAGCTGTGTGACCTTGGGCAAGCCACTTAACCCCATTGCCTTGCAAAAACTAAAAAAAAAGACTTTAGAAGACCATGCTCAAAAGATCCTTGGAGATCACTCGATCAAAATCTTCAATATATAGAGTTGAACCTGAGCTTTAGAATGTTCTAATAACTATTTGGACAATCTTGAAAATGAAATGGAGGCCTACGTGACCAGTCTACAAATTCAGTTCTCTTTGCATCCAACTAGACTTCCAACCCATCCCTTTAGTTTACATTTTTATTTGCAACACACAGTGGTTCTAGAGTTCCTCCTTTTGTTTGGTCAGGAACGACGATACTTACTAGCTGTGTGATGTTGGGCAAGTCACTATTATCTTGCAAAAAAAATGACAATATGCTCACTGGAGCCAAAATGAGAGAAGACCCAGAGTGCCATGACTGTCATCTCCAAATATTTGAAGGATTGGCATGGGGAAGAGAGCTCAGATTTGGTCATAGACAGAAAAGGTGACCACAAGTATTCCAGGTCTTAAAGTTATAAGCTTGGTTTTCATTATTTAAGGATGTTCCATACTTACTATTTCTCTTCACATATGGAATAGGCTAAAGTTTAGATGAAATTTTTGGTAATTTTAGATTTTGATTCTATGATTTGAGGGCCAGGCCTGGAATCAGGAAGAATTCACTCCAAATCTTCATCAGATGTGACCCTGGTCAAATTGATTATCCTCTATCTGCATTTCCTCAGTTGAAAAATGAGGCTAATAGAACCTACCTCCTAGGGTTCTATTGAGGATTCAATGAGATTATATTTGCAAAATGCTTAGCATAGTACCAAAACATAATAAATGCTAATGTGGTTGTACAGTGGATAGAGCACTGAGGAAGACCTGACTAGCCTGTGAGCCTGAGCAAGTCACTTAACAATTTTTGCCTCAGTTTCCTCACGTGTAAAATGAGTTGAAGGAGGAAATGGCAGAACACTGAAGAATTTTGGTGGGAGGGGGAGATTTAGTAGCAATAAAAATGGGGAAAAAATCCAAGGAGGAAACCAATAATAAAACACAAAAGAAGCAAAAGAAAAAAAAAATGACATATAAGAAAGATTCCTACAAATAGAATTTTTTCCACTTACTATATTCAAATTAATTCAAATTTTAAATTTAAATCTGCAAATGTCACTTTTATTTTTTTCTTTATGCATTGAAATGTTCATGTTTATTAGTGCTTAAGTTCATAACTTCAAAACGGAATTAACTTTTTACACACTGGGAGAATTGGAAATGTTTAGGCACATGATAGCTACAAGTACAATGACTATTAATATTAGAAACTGAGCATAATGACTAACCATAATTCCATAAGTTTCATGATAAAACTTATTCCTAGTTAGAGAACTGATGGATTACTGATCATATATGGAAGCATATTTTCTTTTCTTTTTTTCTTCTCTTCCTTTGCCGTTTGGACATGGCTAATTCAAGAATTTATTTTTCATGACAATACATATTTGCAATAAGTTTTGATTTTCTTGGTTTCTCAATGGGTGGGAGAAATAGATGAGGGGGATTTGAAACAATATACTATTAGATGGAAAATAATTCCAAAGATTAGACACTAATTTGTATGTGACTTGTATAAAATACACTGTAATCTAGGAAAGAAAAATAGAAAGGTTTGTCTTTCTTAATATTTATATAAAACTAAATATTCCTTATATCTCTCTTTTTCTGGGTCACTATTTCATCCCCAGAAAATGTCTTTTCCTTCTAGATTAGCTATGCATCCAGTGTAATCAGCCTGAGTGAAAAGAAACACTTCCCTTCCTTCTTGAGGACAAATCCCAGTGATCAAGCCTGGATCCAAGGTATTCCCAGCTTGCTGAACCATTTTGGCTGGATTTGGGTAGGAATTATCTCAGATGATGATGATTTTGGGCAACAAGGAACATACCTGATGAGTGCTGAGTTGGATAAGTTTGGCATCTGCAGGGAATTTCTAATTAACCTTCCCAATTATCATTTAGAAGAAAGGTTCCAGCAGGGCATCCATGTATTGATGAGATCAACAGCCAAAGTCATTGTTGAAATTATAAGCACTTCAGATTTACTTAACGTCATTGATAAATCCCTATTTCATGATATTGCTGGGAGAATCTGGATAAGAAACTATATCCAATGGATTGTGTTGAGAAGCTATAATCCAGACATTTATCAAAGTAACAGCATAGTTCTGCCTCAACAGACAATTGAAGGGATCCCATCGTACAGTCATCTGTATCCAGATAGGATGCAAGCAAACACCTTTATGAAAACATTTTGGGAAAATACCTTTAAGTATAAGTGGAAGATGAAGATCTCTAGCTTCCATGGGAATAAAACCAAGATGGCAGAAAACCAGTTTTGCAAAGGATCAGAGCACTGGCAAGGCCAAGATATATTTTTGTTGGATGCAGGTCATTGTGCTTTAGCATACAGTGCCTATAAAGTAGTGTACAGTATAGCCCATGCAATCCAGGACCTGAGCTCCTGTCAGAAAGAAGAGAGGTCCAATGGAAACAAGATGTGTCCAGAGTTCAAGGCCTTCAAACCCTGGCAGGTGAGAGAGCCCATGTAAGACTATGGTCATACATTTGTAGTCACTTGAGATGGGAGCAAAGTGGACAAAAATGCTAGGGAGTATTAAGGGTAGTTCACAGAAGTGACAATAAGGATTCAATGAATAGAATCTGTTGATTCAGGCTGTAAAAAGGATTGGGTTGGCTGTATATTAATATAAATATAGAGATTAAACATAAGGAAAATAAATGTAAGCATCATCTTAAGTTTAAAAAATAATCACATAAGTTCAAGATGGGTAGACATCTCTAAAATATTTGTAAGGAGAAATATGTTAATAATTATAGCTGTATCAAAGTATAATGGACAACCTCAGAAGATAGTGGGTTTCCTTTCATTAGAAGTCTTTAACCAAAAATTGGAAGACCATTTTGATGGCAATCCAAATATGATTTGCATCAAATAACTACTGTTTTGCTTCTGATGCTGAAATTTCATCATTTTCATTTTATGATCTAAGGGTATAAATCAGAAATCCTGAATGAAAATCCTCATTTTTATTCACTTATTCATTCATCTATTTATTTGTTTATGGATTGATTGGTTGATTCCTACTATTTGGGTGACCTTGGGCAAATAACTTAATCTCCCAAGGCCTCTTTCCTTATCTACAGATCTAGATGACTTCTGAAATGGCTTTTAACTCCAAGTTTATGATGCTCTGAACCCAAGACCTCTGATTTTATTAGCTGTGAAACTGTTAGGGAGAAGATTCCTTCTACCAATTTGTTATTCTTCTGTTATTTCAGTTGTGTCTGATTCTTCATGATCCCATTTGGGGTTTTCATGGAATAGGTAATGGAGTAGTTTGCCATTTCCTTTTCCAATTCATTTTAAAGATGGGGAAACTGAGGAAAAGTTAAATGACTTCCTCAGATTCACATAGTGAACAGGTATCTAAAGTTGGATTTGAACTCAGGTCTTCCTAATGAAAGGCCCTGTCCTCGTGCCAATGAGCCATTTAGTTGTCCCTCTACCAATGCTTGGCAACAACTATTGAGAATTGCATGGGGCACTGAGAGGTTAAATAACTTAAGGTCACACAGTCATCATATTTAATAGGTAAAATTTGAATCCAATTATTGTGACCATTATATCATAGTGATATTTCATATGAAAACCTCCAGAGATGATTGAAAGGATGGTATTGAAAATGTGAATCAAGCCATCAAAGCTTCTTTAAAGAACTCATTCTCATCTTATGCCATCCATGACCTTTTTAGATAACTCAGATTATTATTTTTTCTCATATTAAATCAGAATTGCTCCTAATTCTGTCTTCTCAGAGTCAAGTAAAACAAATTTGTGTCTTGCTCCACTTAATATGCCTTGAACTATTTGAAGGCATCCATCACATTTATCCAAGGGCTTCTGTTCCTGAGGTCCTTATTTCTTCAACTAACCCACCTATAGCCAGATCTCCTCAGATAGGAAGCATAGTTACTAGAACAGAAAACACTCCAAGGGTAGTCTGTTTAGCTGAAAGGACTAGGGGACATTAATCTCATCATTGCTGTATTAATACACTTAAAATTACAGTCACATTTTTTGTTCTTACAATTGGAATAAACATGACTTTAAGCTATATTCAAAAAAGAGTAAGTTTAGCGCCTATCAACTGAGTGAGAATAGAGTCCAAATTTCAGAAGTGAGAAGGAATCACTCCTGGGAGGGGGGAAGAATTTCTCCCTTTCTCTCCTCCCATTTCCTTCAACAATCTTGCCAGCAGTGAACTAGTAGGAGATAATACATCCATCTGGATATAGAGATTACTATTCTATGAGTAAACAGATTTTTGAAGAAAAAACAACCAAATAGTTGACTAGGTTACAGTCATGTGAACTCAAGTTAGAAGACCTGGAGGTCTCTCAGCATCACTGGAGTTAATTGCAGCATATATGAAGTGGAAGTGGTTACTAGCAGCATCTGCTTTGGGAGCTGAGATTCATCAAGTTAGAAAATGGACATAGGAGACAAAAGCTTCAGAACTTTGCAAGGGCACCAACCTTTGGAGCAAATTACAGTCTCCCCTAACAATGACTTGGTGAGGATTTTACACTGGGAGAAAAAAAGACTTAAAGTTAACCAGAATTTGTGAGGTGATCCTTTTGTCATATGAATTTCCTACCTGTGTCTGATTTTTATTTTACTACAAGTTTGAATTCATTCTCCCAGAAACCCTATTTATACAAGGGAGGATGTGGGTTTAGGGTGATGATAGCAAGGAAGTAAAGTGAATAAAAACTTCTAGGGAAATTAGTACTGTATTATTGAGTGATTGGGCAGAAAGAGGTGTGCTTCAGAAAACCTTGCTCCTGGATTCTTTCTTCCCATTTCTTCTGCTTCCCTCATAGAGTATTTTACTGTCAACACTTTTTATTATTCAACACTCTATTACCATGCCAATGTAGACATACATAAATATATCTGTATTCTAGATTCATCTCCAAATGCACATACACACATTTTCTTTCTTTTCTTTTTTCTTTCTTTCTTCTTTCTTTTTTCTTTCTTCTTTCTTTCTTTCTTTCTTTCTTTCTTTCTTTCCTTCTTTCTTTCTTTCTTTCTTTCTTTCTTTCTTTCTTTCTTTCTTTCTTTCTTTCTTTCTTTCTTTCTTTCTTTCTTTCTTTCTCTTTCCTTTCTTTTATTTTTGCTCATAAGATTCTTATGATAATTACTGAACTCTAAGTGTAATAAAATACCAAATTTATTCATGTGCTTATTACTTGTTTTCCTAGTTGTTAAAATTCCATTACCCATCTCCAGTTTGCTTATGTTTTAACTAAGGTTTAAACAACAGATAAGGACAGAAACCTCATCCAGAGACAACAAACTAAATTACTATCTCCTATCCACTTTTAAACATTATTCCTTTCTTTCAGGAACATCACCATTTATACACATTCACAAAACTGAAAAGACCTTGGGGTTTTCTCCTCTCCTCTATTCTATCAGTTTACAAATCCTGAAGACTCCACTATAACAGCAATTCTTATATCTCCACCCTTTTCCGATTCTCACAACTACCCATATTAGTGTATATCCTCCTACTACTTTGTGAATTTTTAAGAATCATTTGCCAACTCTCTACTTGAATCATCTTCCCCATCACTGACAATTTTATCCATTTTTATCCATTATCCAATTTTAACCATGCCATAACTCTGTTCACAATCCTTTTGTTCTTCCAAATAAACTTCCAAATCTTCAACCTGGTATTCAAGGCTTTGGCTTTATTTTTTTTTTTTGAGCATTATGTCATTGTACCTATCTCCATTTTCTATGTATTCCAAAAAAACCCAGATAGCTAGCTACCCACTGCTTACATATCATACCTTCCCAAATCTGTGTCTTTGCTAATTCTTTCCTATATCTGAACCCTCCTCATATAGACACAGACACACACACCCACACAAACACTTGAATTTCTCCTCATCCATTAAAAATGCATGGAAAGACTACCTCCTCATGGAAAGACTACCACCTGACAATCCTAAAAATGTTAGCTATCACCAACATCATCAATGTTAGCCTCCAGCCTGTAGATGACTTCATAACTTGAGTCTTCTACTGCATTTTTATGGAGTTCACATACATTTTACAGAGCTATACATGAATGTGATGGTAATAGTTTAACAGTGGAAGAGGATGAGTTATGTACAAACTTTAAAATTTACCATGCATTATGAATACTTTCTTCATTGCAAGCAAATAGCAAAACAAATCAAACCTTCATTTGTAACATTGCTGATTTCTCAGGCATAAATTCTCACACAAAATGTAGACTCTTGTACAAATAATACCAGTAAGAGTTGGCTCCCACACAACCCCTGTCACATCCTTCTATTGGCCTATAAGTTCATTGCCAGTTGGAATGGGTTTTAAATTTTTTTTCCATTTGATAAGTGTGAGCTAGCACAGTAACTATTACTTGACTGTGACAGTAACTGAACACAGTGCTCACAGGAACAAGTAACTAATAAATTAAAAAAAAATTAAAATAAAGGCAGCTAAGTTGCTCAGTGGATAGAGTACCAGCCCTGGAGTCAGGAGTACCTGAGTTCAATTCCGGCCTCAGACACTTGATAATTGACTAGCTGTGTGACCTTGGGCAAGCCACTTAACCTTATTTGCCTTGCAAAAACCTAAAAAAAGGAATGACAATAAATTCCCTCTTTTAAAAAAATTAAAATAACTAATCTCTGTATCTCCAGTGAGATTCAGCACACTGGTCAGCACCCAGTAGGGACTTAATAGAGAGTTTCTTTTCCAACACTCTTCTCATTCCATCTGTCCTTACTCTTGCACTGCTATAAAGACTGGGGATAGTATAATAGTGGCCCAGTTGAGATCAAGAGATGATGTGATTAAGGAAGTAAGGTTCCTGTTATCATCATACACAAAGCCAAAGAAGAACTCTGCAGGGTACAAAATGTTGGGCCCTTTCTGGAGCATTACATCCATTCCCCATGTTTGGCACAAGACCAGGTGAGAATAGGTCAGAAATCCCTCACAGGGACTGAAAATCTAAGGCCACAGAAAATACTGGTCCTCCTGAGTTTCAGTGTACCTTAGAGTGATGAGCTTTGGGTTGAGTTGAGACCATGATCACAGAGCTTCTACAACAACTTTCTGCCTTTGCTGGAAGATGGAGTTGAGCATATCAATAAAGACTCCTTTGTTCTCTTAGAGGAGGTGTGCTAACATTAATGGGGAATTAAAATTAGGCAAATGAGCTTTGTACAACTCCTGTATTTAAATCAGCTTTGAGATTGACTAGGAGATTTGGGGGACTAGGAAAGTTATGAGTTCATAGTTCCTTGACATTGTCTTATTATCATTATCAGAAGCATCTTCTGATACCATGGAAAGACTACTGGGACTTGAGTCAAGAAGAACTGCTCTAAGAAATTTACAGGTTATATAGCCCTGGGAAAGTCACTTAATTTCCATCTGTCTCAGTTAATTCAACTATAAAATGGGGATAATAATAGTATCTACTTCTTTGGGTTGAGAAAATAAAATGATGGATTATTTTAGTATGGCAACTGATACAAAGTAGGTATATAGATATTTATTATAGATAAATCAATATAAAATAGATATTATATATATATTATATTATATATCCCCTTATTCAATATTTTATTGATGATAAAATTATTGGTTTTTATTATCAATTCTATGTTAGAATTAAAAAACAATTACATACAGCATCCATGCATATTTTTCTTCTTCTGCAAAGAGCCACCTTCCTTTTGCCAAGATCACATAGTCAGGCAGATGAGTTTCATTAGTGGATGGGGCTTGAGTTCACCTCTGAATGGTTAGTCTATCAATAAACACTCTCTTTGAAAACAAACTCAGCATCCCTCTGATGAGGGAGGTGGAGTTGAAGATCAAAAGATCTCAGATGTGCTGAGAAACATTGAGAATAAGGGACTATTGAGTACTTTTCTTTCCAGGAGAGCACATATAATTTCTTTTTGTTGTTTTTGCAAGGCAATGGAATTAAGGGACTTGCCCAAGGTCATACAGCTAGGTAATTATTAAATATCTGAGTTCAAATTTGAACTCAGGTCCTCCTGATTCCCAGGTCATTGCTCTATCCACTTTGCCACCTAGCTGCCCCTGCACATATAAATTTCTTGATCGAATAGGAAACACCTTCAGACTCTGATCTTTAGCCTGGTAGCTAAAATTCAAATGAATTGTATCACACAGCTTCTACATCTCATCCAAGAACTGTCTCAGTATCTTTGCACAGCGCTGTGTTTGCTTAAAAAGGTTTGTGTAGTGGATTGCAAGACAAGTCATGGCCTTTGCTCATTTCAATATTTCCCATTCCCAGCTCCTGCATTATATCAAGAAGGTACATTTCCAGACCCCTCAGAAGAGTGAGGTTTTTTTTGATGCTAACGGTGATGTTCCTACTGTGTATGACATTATGATACAGCAGAATGCCTCAGAGGGCTTATCTCACTTGGCCACCATTGGCAGTGTGGATTTCACAGCCTCACATGGAACAATAGTGGCTATCAACAAGAGTGCAATTTTGTGGAGCCAAGGAGAGACCCAGGTGAGCTACAGCAGGATGGAACTCAACATCCTCATATGTAAAATGGAGAATGAATTCTTATAATACTATTGCTGGAAAAAAGTATTTTCCAATCCATGATATTCTACAAAATTGTTGTGATCATGATCACTGTAATTATGTCTATACAGTAGAATCACAATGACAAGGCAACTCCTGCTACTGCTGAGATGGCTATGTACTGCAAGGAGAGAGGTAGCAAAGGGATTTTTTTCAACTAAAGTAAATTCTCATGAAGCTAAAGAGAAAGTCCAGCATCATGTAGACAGGCATTAAAAACACCTAAACCCAGAGAATGTTGAACACATCCATATGAGAAAGCTATTTATGAGACTCATTCCTTTCAGCAAAGAATCCTGACATTCTAACTGAATGTAAACTCTTTAAGAACAGAGACTTTTTCACTTTTGCCATTGCATACTTATATAATTCCTGTTATACAGTTGGTGTTTAATAACATGGACTGATTGATTGGTTGACCTCATGTGGACATTTTCTTTTGGCAACAAAATTAGGGCTGCTCTGAGAATGATGTGCTGCTCTGTAACTTTCTTTGCCTATATCTGTATTCCCCAGTGTGATGTGTTTGTTAGGTGTTTGTTTGTTTGGCGGCAAAGTCACCCTATATTTTCTATAGTAAATAGTGATTGTGTTGGTGACTGAGACACTAGGGTTGTGCTTCTTCCTTGAACACAATGCCATGTGACTATGGGTAGGTAAGTTTCTTCTGAGTTTAAATTTCTTCCTTGGAAAAAATATGGATAAGCATAGCATTTCTCTCATGTCAAGGCAAATCTGTCTGCATTTTTGTTTCTTCATTGGCAAACTGTGAATAATCATAAAATTTCTAGCATGTCAAGTCCAATCAAATCAATAAACATTTAGAAAGCACCATTCTAAACACTGGGAATACAACAGCAAAAAGGCAATGCTTGTCCCCCAAGAGTTTACTTTCTAAATGAGGAAGATAGCCCATCAAAGGGAACTGAAAGGGAAAGAATATGTACTAACATAGGGGGAGTGGTGTGGAATTCTGGAAAAGTAAAGTATGGGGAATCTGGAAACTTTTTCAAAATGGAGGCACTGGAAAAAACTCACCCAAGGGAGAAAGTGGGGAAGAGGGGAGGGAGAAGGCAGATGAGCTTGTTGGCTAAATCCACAGAGTGAAACATGACAAGTTAGGACCCTTCCTCAAAATGATGTATTTATCTTTTCCTTCTTCCTAGTTTCTCTTCTGGGAGTTCTGGTAGCATTATATAAAACTTCAGGGAACATTCTTGAAAATGTTGCATTGAGGCTCAAATGAGACTATATACACAAAATGTTCTACAGTCCTTAAGGTGTTGTTCAAATGTTAAAATATCCCAGAAGCTCTTTAGTGAGAATCCTGAAGATTTGGACAGTGATGAATAAACAAAAATTCTGTCCTTGAAATCATCTTCTAAGTCCTTCCTTCATTTGTCTGAGGTCTTTGATGCAAAACAAATAGACAAGTAAAATCATAACATCTGGGTGATATTTCAGCTGGAATGCCCATTGTGAGCTGGTTTACTGGAGAAGAGTAATAATACTCAACCTAGACTATGGTTTTGAGAGAGAGGGCTTTATTGATGTAAAAACCAAAATGGAACCAAGCAACTCAAAAGATTGATTGGTTGGTTGGCACACGGAGTCAGGGAGAGATTTTTATGGGCTTAAAATTAGGAAGTGGAGCTCCTGTTCAGAGTAGTAGTTGGAGGTTGAATAGTGTGTGTTCAGCCTTAGTTCCTGAGTAAGTAACAAGTGCCTGCTGGGAAACCAGGAACTAGCTTGTGTAGTAAGATGGAAATGAAGGGTGAACCATCACAAAGGTTACTTTAGGATGGAAAAGAAGGCTAGTGTGCCTGTGCAAAGTGAGAGAAAGTACCTTGACCACAAGGTCAGCAGGGACTCTGAGGGACTCAGGGACTGGCCAGACTGTGACACGTGTGTAAATGGCCACAAAGGTCACTAGAAATTGAAATGAGTTGTTAATGTTCTTGCTGTGTAGTCAAGAGACTGGCAATGACGTGGGTGTAAAGGGCCACAGGATCACTAAAAGGTGAAGCGGGAAACCAGTGCTTTGGCTGTATAAGAGAGCTAGGTTCCCATTTTTTCTGCTCTCTCTGGGCCCCCTAATCTCATTCCAATAGCGGCTACTAACCTTTAGATGTGCTTAGTAACAATTATATCCTTTGCACTGATGTTGAACACATCCTTATTCTCCCCAACCTTTCTGTGAAAATCTTGGAACATCAACACTAATCATATTGATGTCCAGTGGAACCACAGTATGTGTATGTGAAATATTCATATGATATTTGGAGACTTTTTCAACATTCCCCTCAGGCTGTTCTGGTAGTATCAATTTTCTTCTCCTTAGCCATCAGCTCATGTGGAAAATGACCACTTGAACTTTCCTTCATAGAGGAAGGGACTCTAGTCATGGGTATGTTTTGTTTCTTCCCAGATTCTCCAATCCGTCTGCAGCAAGAGTTGCCCACCAGGGTCCAGCCAGATCCACCCCCAAGGATGGTCCCAGTGTTGCTTTAATTGTGAGCCCTGTCCAGTGGGACATTTCACAGATCAAAAAGGTAAGAGCGTATGCAATTTGTTATGGTTCCTTAAGTATGGGGATACGAACTGTCTGTGGAATTTCAGTGGTCTATGGAAGTCCCAAATTAGGAAACTCACTGCCAATGTAAGTCAACGCCTTCTCTGCCATTTGTGCCACAGAACTCTGTCTTGATTGCTGAGAGCTTAAATGAACTTTCAGATAAGGGACTTGATTCCAGATTTTCCTAGCTCTGAAGTTCTCTAGGAAATTTATATAATATATTCCTATATGGCTTTTCATATTCATTATTTCCTAAGTAGCCCTGAAAAAAGTCACTGAACTTCTCAGTGACCCAAGTAACTGTAAGATAAAAGCTGGAGAACAATTCCTTTTTAATGTGCTTTTTAGAAAGTGGATTTCCTTTGCAGAATATTGTCAGATCCATGAAAATATTGAGTACACTTCAATTTCACAAACTGAGATTTCATGGGAACAAATGCTCCATTTCTCTCTCTTTTGGTAGGGAGTGGGATTAAATGACTTGCTCAAGGTCACATAGCTAGGTAATTATTCAGTGTCTGAAGTCAAATTTGAATTCAGGTCCTCCTGACTCACCTGGTTGCCCTAAGTCTTCATTTCTCAGTGCCATTGGCAGATTGACACCTTAGTAGATAAAACTGAGTAGACATTTCTAAGTATACTGAAACCTTAACGCACTACTTAAATGGAAGCTATTGTTATGATTTTACTTTCCAGAATTTCTGAAACCTAAGAATAGTGCTGCCTGGAGAAGTAGTGGGTTTTCATCACTGGAGATTTGAAGGCAAAATGGGGACCAATGAAACCACAACTATTGATTAAAGCACTACTGTGTGATGGGTCCTGGACTAGACAATAGGAATGCAAAGGGAAAAAATGAGGAATTCATGTTTCTAAGGTGATTTTATCACCCAAATCAGTCCTTTTCTGAGAGGTAACTTGCATGCCACATCTGTAGTAAGTTATTTCTATTCTTTACTTAAAGATTTCCAATGATAGTTAATGTATCACCTTCTGGAAAGTTCAGTTCTACTCTTGGACTAGGGATAAATCACAGAAAGCCCTAACAGTGCACTCAGTTTAGTAGTCAATGAGAGAAACCGGTTTTGAAGATATTTCTTACTTTTGGTGCAGTGCATAGAACAACAGATCTAGAGTAAGAAATACTGGAGCTCATATTCAGCCCCAGGAGTTTACTATTTGACCTTGGGCAAATCAATTAATCTCTTTTACTTCAGTTTCCTCAATTGGAAAATAATCATTTTGGCCAAAACAGAAGAGATCGCCACTATCAAAAGTCACCTACCAAAAAAGTTAGCTGGCTGTGGTTGGGACAGCCGAAGAAGAACAAGAAGCAGAGGAGAGGAGGGGGAGAGAAAGGAGCAGGGTCTAACTAAGAGTTCTATTATTGGCTTTGACAATGGCAGGGTTTCAGTATTTAGTAATAATACCTGAGTCTTAGGTTTGTTGTTGCTGTTGCTGGGCAGCTAGGTGACACCACGCATAGAGCTCTGACCTTGGAGCCAGGAGGTCAGGATTTTGAATCTGATCTCAGACACTTGACACTAGATGTGTGATCTTGAGAAAGCCACTTAACCCTGACTGCCTCACATCCAGGACCATCTCCAGTCGTCCTGATCCATATATGGCCACTGGATCCAGATGGTTCTGGAGGAGAAATTGAGGCTGTGTCTTAGCAAAGAAGCCCCTCACTCAAATCCAATTCATATGTTTATCATGGCATCACCTCCCTGATGTCATGGTCTTCTTCAAGAATGAAGGACAAACAACATCGCCACTACCACCACTACTACCACTACTATTATTACCACCCACACCACTCCCATCAGTCTATTACTGCTACTACTACTACTATTATCAGTATTACTACTACGCCTATCCTCCTACTCCTACTCCAAATCCTACTACTCCTACTCCTACTACCACTACTAGTAGTACAATTACTATAACCAGATGATATTTATTTATAATTTTAAGATTTGTAAGGTATTTTATAAACTATTCTCATGTTTTCCTTATAACCACCTTGGGAGGTAGTTGCTATTTTTATATTTAAGAAAACTGAAGTTGAAAGAGGTTAGTTGCCATTATGACTCATTTGTTACAATCACATTTCACATACATGTAATATATGTAAAATAGCCATATGTGTGTGGTATATTCATATATTATAAACATAAATTATGTTATATTTTATTGATTTTCCCAAAATTGAAGCATAGGTCAAAATAGACTAGGTGTTTCATAAATGTTTCCTAAAAACAATAGAATCAAGATTCTTGGCTACATTATTTAGGTACTCTCCCAGACCTAGAGGGCAGAGGGGATTCCCTTTCTAATATGACTCAATACAGTGGAGCTGGGATTGGAATTGATAGCTGAGGAGTCCAGTTCAGGGTCCTGTTTTTCTTTCATACTATCTTTCTGGTCTTAGGCAATTTACTTGACCTCCCTGTGCCCCATTTTCCTTAACTTTAAAATGAGAGATTTAAACTCTAAGAACCTCTTCGAATCCTATCAGTTCTAAACCTATGATTTTTTCCCCTTGGCATCTCTAAGAAAAATAGTGTTCCAAGTAGAGGCCTAAGATGAGGAGTTGATAGGCTTATATGTGTATTATCATAGGATTACCTGCCCCAACAGCCTTGGGGCAGAAAATGGGTGTGAATAACCACTGGTTCTGCCTCAACAGATATGCAGCAATGTACAAAGTGCCCAGAGGACCAATATCCAAATACATACAGAGACAGCTGCCTCCCCAAAGTCCTGACCTTCCTGTCCTATGAAGAACCTCTGGGGATGACTCTGTCTTGCATGGCTCTTGTCTTCTCTCTCCTCACAGTCATAGTTCTCTTGATCTTCATGAAACACCGAGGCACAGTGATCGTCAAATCCAACAACAGAACTCTCAGCTACACTCTGCTTCTCTCCCTCACCCTCTGCTTCCTCTGCTCCTTACTCTTCATTGGTCGTCCAACCACAGTCAGTTGCTTCCTCCGACAGATGACTATTGGAATCGCTTTTACAGTTGCCATCTCTTCTGTCTTGGCCAAAACCCTCATTGTAGTCCTGGCCTTCAAGGCTTCAAGGCCAGGAAGCAGGTTCAGGAGGTGGGCAAGTACCCGAGTGTCCAATTCAGTTGTACTCATCTGCTCTCTCATCCAAGTGACCCTCTGTGGAGTCTGGATAGCCATTTCTCCCCCGTTCCCAGATGTGGTTACTGACTTTGAGCCTGGTCACATCCTCATTGTGTGTAATGAGGGCTCCATTACCACTTTTTACTGTGTCCTGGGCTACTTAGGTTTCCTGGCCCTAGGGAGCTTCATTGTAGCTTTCATGGCTAGGAACTTGCCTGACACCTTCAATGAAGCCAAGTTCATCACCTTCAGCATGTTGGTATTCTGTAGTGTTTGGGCTTCCTTCCTGCCTGCCTACCAAAGCACCAAGGGAAAGACCATGGTGGCTGTGGAGGTCTTTGCCATCTTGGCCTCTGGTGCTGGGTTGCTGATCTGCATCTTCATCCCCAAATGCTATGTGATTTTATGCAAGCCACATCAGAACACCCAGGAATGGTCAAAGCACCACCTTCATTCTAGGGGAGTAATTTCACCCTAACATTATACCTCCTCTAACATTGATCAGGTTCTGCTATATCTTGAGAATATATATTTTAAATGGTTTAAAAATATTTTAAAAAGTAAACAATGACTAGTACGTGACCAAGGGAATAGGGAAGGACTGAGAAGCCTATCAGCTATAAGGGTGAAGTTGCAAAATTACTGAAATTCTGGGTTTTTTTGATGAGATGGAAGGAAGGAAGGAAGGAAGTGAGGAAGGGAGGAAGGGAGGCACATATTCCTTCAGGTCAGGAATTCTGCAAGATCAGGATAAGTGGGGCAAGACCTAGGTCCATGAGCCAAAACTCCAATGGAGGAGCAAAATAGCAAAAAAGTCATAAAATATGGACATGAAGACCAGGGAAGTTTAAGGGAAGCAAGGTGAAAGAAAATCCCTGATCAATTTTTTAATACATTGTTTTATTTTTCTCTAGTGACATGCCAAAAGAAATTTTAACAATCATATTCATTTTTAAAAATCTGAGTTCTGAAATCTCTCCCTTCTTCCCACCCCACCCTGCCACTCATTAAGAAATCAAATTATTTTATATAGGTTAAAGTATGTACTTATGCAAAACATTTCCATAATAGTCATGTTGTGAAAGCAAACATAGCCCTCCTTCCCAAAAAATAATCTCGAGAAAAATGAAGCAAAAAAATATATACCTCAACTTGTATTCAAAAATCACCAGTTCTTTCCCTCTGGGCAAAGATAGCATTCTTTATCATAAGTCCTTCAGAGTTGTCTTGGATCACAGCACTGCTGAGAAAAGTCAAGTCATTCACAGCAAATCATTCTATGATATTACTCTTACTTTGCATACAGTACGTTGCATCAGCTCATATAAGTCTTTCCAGGTTTTACTGAGAGCATCTTGATCATCATTTCTTACAGTAGAATAACATTCCATCATAATCACATGACACAATTTTCTCAGCCATCTCCTCAATTTCTAGTTCCTTGCCACTAGAAAAGAGCTGTTATAAATATCCTTATACATAGGACCTTTTTCTGCCTGTTTTTACTCTCATTGCTAGTTCAAAGGGAGTGTATGCTTTTATAATCCTTTGAACAAAGTTCTAAATTGCTCTAAAGAAATCATTTCACAATTCCTCCAACAAGGCATTAATGTGTCATTTTCCTTACATCCCTGTGAACATGTGTCATTTTCCCTTTCTGTTTTATTATCCAATACAATGAGTTTAAGGTAGTACCTCAGAATTATTCGAATTTGCCTCCAATGAATAGTGAGTTAGGATGTTTGTTTAATATGGTTAGAGAGTATTGATAATGTTATCTGAAAACTTAATATATTTTAATCATTTATTAATTGGGGAATGACTAATTTTTTTAATAAATTTGACTCACTTCTCTATGTTTGAGAAATGATGCTTCATCAGAGAAACTTGTTTCAACATATTTTTCCCACAATTACTGTTTTCTCCACCATCCTATTCTCTCCCACCCATGTTTATTCTATTATCTCCTCCTTTCATCCTGTCTTTCCTCAAAAATATTTTGCTTCTGACTACCTTTTCACAATCTATCCTCCCTTTTATCCCCCCCCACACCTTTCTCCCATCCCTTTCCCCTCCTGCTTTCCACTAGGATAAGATTTCTATACACAAGCAAGTTTGTGAGTCAATTTTGATGAGAGTAAGGCTCATTCATTCCCCATTTCCCCTCCTTCCACTGCAAAGCAAAAGCTTTTATGTGAAATAATTTAACTTTCTTCCTTCTCCTTCTACTTTTTCCCATAATATTTCTGTCTCACCTCTTAACTCTTTTAAATATATTATCACTTCATATTCAACTCCCACCTGTTCCCTGTCTATATATTCTCCAACTGCCATAGTTAGAAAGTTCAACTGAATTATCAATATCATATTCTCATGCATGAATATAAGTAGTTCAGTATCATGAAGGCCCTTATTATATTTTACTTGAGTCTCATATTTGAAGAATCAGTTTTCTATTATCAATATCATATTCTCATGCATGAATATAAGTAGTTCAGTATCATGAAGGTCCTTATTATATTTTACTTGTCTCATATTTGAAGAATCAATTTTCTATTATCAATATCATATTCTCATGCATGAATATAAGTAGTTCAGTATCATGAAGGCCCTTATTATATTTTACTTGAGTCTCATATTTGAAGAATCAGTTTTCTATTCAGCTCTGATATTTTCGACAGGAAATTTCAAAAGTCTCCCATTTCATTGAATGTCCAGTTTTTCCCACTGAAAGAGTATGGAAAATTTTTTTCTGGGTAGTTGATCTTTGGTTGTAATCCAAGCTCTTTTGCTTTCTCGAATATAGTTTTCCAAATCTTATGATCCTTTATTATAAAAGTTGTTAATTTTTTTGTTATCCTGACTGTAACTGCACAATAATTGAATTGTTTCTCTCTGGTTACTTGTAATATTTTCTCCCTGATCTGGAAACTCTGAAGTTTTACTATAATATTCCTGACAGTTTCATTTTGTCTCTCTTTCAGGAGGTAATAGCATTCCTTCCATTTCTATTTTATGCACTGGTGAATATCAGAGCAGTTTTCCTTAACATTTTCTTGAAAGACAATGAATAGGCTCTTTTTGATGATGGTTAATCTGATCATTTTTAAGCGATCTTTCCTGAATCAATTTTCCAGGTCAGCTGTTTTTCCAATGAAATATTTCACATCATCTTCAAGTTTTTCATTCTTTTGATTTTGTTTCATTGTTTCTTGATTTCTCATAAAGGCATTAGCTTCCTTTTTTGCTTAATTCTATATTTTAAGGAATTATTTTCTTCAGTGAGTCTGATTCCCATAATTTCTATGGGTCGAGAGAGCTCTGCAAGCAACTGATGCTGAGGTTGATTCAAGCAGTCCTATGGACTGCTCCTCATTCTCTGGTGGTGGTACTAAGCTGCTAAGGCCTGACTTGGTCTGTGCTCCACTCTCGCACTGGTGTGACCAACTTTTCCTGCTAATCTTCCAAGAAGTCTTTGACAATTTCTGGGTCACGGGGTCTGGAAACCACCAACACTGTCACAGACCCAGTTGCCCCTCTGCCTGGATTGTTAGGGCCAGGACACTTTTCTTGTTCTTTTTTAAAAATTTATTTTCATACATATGCAGATATATATATTTTTAAGTTACAAACATTCCATTCCACCCCCCTCCCCTCAGCAACTAACAGTCAAGTTAGCATTGTACATACCTATTTTGATAAAATATTTACAAATGAGTAATTTTTCGCTATGAGGAATTAGGATTAAGGGAAAGAGATATGTAAGAGATAAATTTTATAGATTGTTCACCAGATTCATGTTTTATTTTGTTTGTTTGCTTTGTTTTGTTTTGTTTTTTCTTCCTCTGGATGGGGACAATATAGTCCATAGTCAGTCAAATACAGTTGACCTAGCTCTCTGAACATCTGAGAGGAGCTGTTTCCATCAAGGTTGCTCATCTCACAATGTTATTGATGTGTACATTGTTCTCTTGGTTCTAACTCCCTTCCCTCAGCTTCCCTCCATGCTCCTCTAGAGCCCAACCATTTATGATTTTTCATAGAACAATAGTATTCCATAGTATTCATGTACCATAACTTGTTTAGCCATTCCCCAGTTGGTAGGCATCCCCTCAATTTCCAATTCTTTGATACTACAAAAAGAACTGCTATGAATATTTTGGAACATATAGGACTTTTCCCCTTTTTATGATGTCTTCTGGATACAGACCTAGAATTGGAATTGTTGGGTCAAAGGATATGAATATGTTTATTGCTCTTTGGGCATATTTCCATATTGCACTCCAGAAAGGTTAGATCTGTTTCCAACTCCACCAGCAATGCATCAATGTCCCAAACCTCACACAACCTCTCCAACATTGATCATCTTCCCTTTTTCTCATCTTGGACCAGTCCACTCTTGCCAATATTCCAAGTTGTCTTGGGCTGGAAAATTGTTTCACTTTATCTTTTTGTGGGTTCTACCACTCTAGAATTTGTTTGGTCATTATTTACAGTTATTTGAAATGATTTTGGGGAGCTCTGGTGAGTCCTTCTTTACTTCCACCTTGGCTCTAACCCCTAATCAATTTTTTTTAGTTTTTTTTTGCAAGGCAAATGGGGTTAAGTGGCTGCCCAAGGCCACACAAGCTAGGTAGTTATTAAGTGTCTGAGGCCTGATTTGAACTCAGGGACTCCTGACTCCAGGGCCAGTGCTCTATCCACTGCTCCACCTAAACGCCCCCCCCCAATCAAATTTTAAAAACTAAATATAATGCTTATAATTTAGATGTAAAAAATAAAAATATGCAAATGTAGGATGGAGAAATGGTAAAAAATAGGTTACATAGGGGGATGCTAGGGCTATAGGAGTGAAGTAAAAGATTTAGTGAACAGTTAGATAAGTATGAATAGAAAGTTAAAACTATTGTAGGTTTATATGAGAAAATATCTATAAAGTCCTTAGCACAATAAACATCTATAACTGCCTACAATGGTCCTGGACATACAAAAAGAAGCAAAAGAGTCTATTCTCAAGGAGTTTATAATCTAGTGGAGAAGACAATATGCAAACAAATATATACAAAACAAGGTATGTACAGATTAAGTATGAAATGATTAACAGAGGGAAAGCACTAGAATTAAAAGGGATGGGAGGGATAGTGGATAGAAGTTTAGTCAACCCTGGAATCAGGAGGACCTGAGTTCAAATTCAGATTCAGACATTTGACACTTAATAGTTGTGAGACTCTGGGCAAGTCACTTAACACTTATTGACTAGGAGAAAAAAAGGATAGGGAAGATTTCTGGGAAAAGAAGGGATTTAGTACTTATGGAACAACCAGGAAGCTGTCCATGTTAAGGAGTGAGATGTAAGAATACTAGAAAGGGAAGAGAGGGCTAAGTTATGGAAGGACTTTGGAAAAAAGAGCATTTTGGATTTGATCCTGGAGCAACTTGGAAGGTGACATGATTTAAAATCACTTAAGTGACTGAATGGAGAATGGATTAGGGGATGGGAGAGACTTGAGGCAGGAAACTCCAGTCCCCTCCTCAACGGGCTATGGTGATAAGGAGTTGCATCAATAGATTGAAGGGGCTAGGACAGAGGAAGCAGGTGGTAGGGGTGAAAAGTGGTATTTGGATGAGGATCTACAGGAGTTGAGTCATTGACACATAGTAGGCTCTTAAAGATGCTTGTTCCCTTCCCTTCCCTGAAAACAGTAACTTCTGAACTGTTTCAACCTTTCTGGAGAATAATTTGCAATTATACCCAAAGAATTGAAAGGGGGGGGGATGAAAGAGGAGATGCCTATCAATTGGGGAATGGTGAAACAAATCGAAGTATATGAATGTGATGGAGCACTATGGTTCTGTAAGAAATCATTAGGGCCAGGACTTCAGTGAAGCCTGGGAAGATTTGTATGAAGTGATGTTGAGTAAAGTGAGCAGAATCAGAAGAACATTGTACCCTCCAACAGCAACACTGAGTGATGATCAACTATGATGTATTTGTTCATTTCATCAGGACAATAATCAAAGCCAATTCTAAAAGGCTTGTGATGGAAACTTACTATCTTCAATTTTTTAAAACGCAGTTGTCTTATTATATTATGTTTTTTCCTATTTTTTTCTCCATTTTGATTTGATTCTTCTCTCACAAAGTCTATGTTTAGCAGGATTATACATGTATGGTCTATGTTGGATTGCTTTCTATCAAGGGGAGGGTGGAGGGAAGGGAAGGAGGGAGAAAAATGTAAAATTCAAAATGACTGCCAAAAAATGACTGTTGAAAATTATCATCCCATGTTGGAAAAATAAATAAAATGTTTAATTAAAAAGCAATCCAGAAATCTAAGACAAGCTCTCCTACTATTCTATACTCCATAAATAGGAAGATTCAGCACAAACCTGTGATACAATAATGGTGAGTCAGACAATAAAAGAACACTACAGAGTAGGATACAGTAGGATACAGAGTATCCACTAGTTTCATTGGTTGGTTCTTGTCCTTTGTAACCAAAGATGACCAAAATGACATAACCATATTGAGATAAAATTACAATATGTATGACTACAAATGTTCTACCATAGGTCAGGCAAAATAGTCCATGTAAATACCTAGAGTGATTACACTAAACTTACATATCTCACTTGGGTGTTCTCTAGTGTCTGGATCCCCTTTCTTCCTAACAAAGCACCAAGGGAAAGACCATGGTAGTTGTCTTTGACATCTTGGCTTCCAGTGCTGGGTAACTTGTCTGTACTATCACCCCCCGAAGGGCTAAGTGATTTTTTTGGAGGCCACAACAGAACATCCATGAATGGTCAAAGCTCCACCCTCATTAATTCAATTCCTCATCTCTCTAGTCTGTTTTTGGTAAGGCTTCAGGATCCCAGAAAAAAAAAAGACCTATGTAGGATTAAAAGACTAGAGTAGATTTCAAAATACTTTCTTCCATGATTTATAAGTATTAATGTGGCAGAGAGCAAAACTCAGAACTGAAATAATTTCCTTTTAGGTTTGTGCAAGGCAAATGGGGTAAAGTGGCTTGCCCAAGGCCACACAGCTAGGTAATTATTAAGTGTCTGAGACCAGACTGGATTTGAACCCAGGTACTCCTGACTCCAGGACCGGTGCTTTATCCACTGCTCTACCTAGCTGCCCTAGAACTGAAATAATTTTTAAAAATATTTAGCAAGTCATCCACCAGAGAGAAGAGCTGAAAAAGGAATGGCCTACTCTCCCTAAACCTAAATTACATATTATCTAGGGTTCAAACAAAAGAACAAAGAAACCGAAGCAATTGAAGGGGAAAGCTTCACATCAGTCTTCAGATCTGAAAGGTTTCTGGTGAGCTCACCTAGGTCCTGAGTAAGCATTAAACAAATCTGGTATCTAAGCAACAGGTCTAGTTTCTCAGCCACATAGGGGTAGGTTAAAACAATAACGTTTTCCCATAGCATTATGTTCTGGCTGTTTTGCAAGAAGTCTGAGGCCTTACTTACAGAGAAGAACAAATCATGGAGTGATGATGATTATATCAGACTTTAGAATCTTATAATCATCGAATTTAGAGTTAGAAAGATCATAAAAATCATATCTCATCTAACACCTTTCATTTTACATGAGAAAATTAAGACAATTAAAAGGTTACTTGTCTTATATAACATCATACAGGTAAGGAGCAGAAGTGGATTTTAAGAAGCAAGTATGATGAAGTGGAGAAGGCAAGGAGTTAGGAATGAGGGGAAGCTAGGGAGAAATCCTATCTCACTGTTTATTGATCTGTCAGAGCTTAGCACAGGAAAGCAGAGTCCTTACAATAGAGTCATTCATATCACAGGTGAACACAAGGAAGAGTTCAAGGATCCAGTCAGACAGATTGCCCAGAACCATGGACTTGCTACTGTTTGTCCTACTGTTCTCCTTCCTTTCAACTCACTCAGTTCTGTGGCCAAAGAATAAAAACTCAGGGCATCAGTTTTCTCCAGATTTTACCAGCTTCCTATAGGCAGAGTTGTAGAGAGGTAGGAGCTCTCCTTAAGGCTGGTGCTGACTTCCTGCTCCCAACAGTGGTCCTGCCTGTTTAATTGTGGGGAAAGATATCCCTAGCATAAATTCTTATCTGTGTCTTGTCCCTTTGAGAGATGGGGATGGGGAAAGACTGCTGCCAATGAATGATATGTTTCTCTTGAAAGCTGTCTTTTTTCTTGAAAACTCATGAAGCTTTTCAAACTCAAACTAATTAGATTTCGAGCTTGAGAACAGACTACCTTTTGCCTTTATGCCTCTCAATGTTTAGTACACTGATGTTTCATAAATATCCATTGGCTGACTGAAGCTTCCAAATCAACATTAGAGCTGGCATGAGCTCTGAAAGAGTCTGGTTAACATTCCAATTCTGCTATTTACCAGCTTTAGAATCTTGGGTAAATTGGTAAAGAGTCTGATTCAATTTAGTAAATGTTGATCATCTCTGCAGAGTCTCACAACGTTTTAAATAAAACCTAGGATTAAGTTCTGATGGATTATTTTTTTCCATATTGCCCACATGAGCCACAATATGGGCTTTATAAGTTTTTAAGATCTGCACAACCTAACGTGCCACCCCAAAGCTTTGCTGGTGTCTCTGGAGAAAGGATCTGGGGAACCCTTGTACTAAGTTAGAGTCCACTACTGCTGCTTCATCCTCCATCCCTCAGTCACCTCAGTTTCTGGCAGACTTCCACTAAAGCAGCAATACCAGAATTTCAGGTTGAACAGGTTGGAGCAGAGTGAATGACTCTAACTTCACTTTAGTGAATGAAGGAAATAAAACAGGGGCAGTCTGAATGGGAGGGATAAAAGAAAGCATATTAACAGAAGAGTCCTAATGGAATTGGATAGGGAGAAATAGAATTTCACAATGGGGTTTAAAAAACCACAAAAAACAAAAATTACTGTTAAATCATTCAACCATTCAACCCATTCTAAATCTAACTATCATCTAAACAATTGTCTAACCAAAACGGCATTCAATTCAATCATTTTTCAGGCGTGATCAGCTCATCATGACTCCAATTTCAGTTTCCTTGGCCGAGATACAAGTGATTTGTAGGTGATTTAAATGGCAAGCCTATATATGTAACTAGTTATTATGGGGTCGAAGGGGTGGGGTATTGGGTCTAACATCACCTCATTGTCACTTAACTTCAGTCTGCCACTCCTTTTATTTATTTTTAGCTTCATAGGCCCTAGAACAATCAAGTGGCATTTTGTGATCATTTATTTGGAAATAATGAAATTTACTAGCTTCTAATTAATAAATTAGCTTGAGTTCCCTTTCCTCAATGAATTAAATCAATTAATGAACTGTGAGTACTGTTTTTCATACATTATATTTTCTTGTATTAAAATAAAAATGATAGATTTATCACAATAAATATATACATGAAAATATCTCATCTTTGATTAATAATTGAAATGGTTAAAATGTGAAATGGAGAAGGAGGGATCACTTTTAATTTCTTTGAATAAAATGTAATTTTATTCAAATACTAAATAGAACAAGAATTATGAAAAAATTCATAACATGGGAAGAAATTTCCAAGAGTACATCAATTACTCATCTGGGTAGTGAAGGGGATAGAGTGCTGAGCCTAGAGTCAGGAAGACTCATCTTTGTGCATCCCAAAGCTGAACTTAGATACTTACTAGCTTTGTGACCCTGGCCATGTCTCTGTTTCCTGTTTGCCTTACTTTCCTCATCTGTAAAATGATCTGGAGAAGGAAATGGAAAACTTCAGTATCTTTGCCCTGCTCCCCACCCCCAGCCAAAACAACTTTATAGAGTAGGACACAATTCAAAAGCTTAACAAGTATATTACTGCCACTGTCACTTCTGGAATCTCTAACAATATCACTCATTAACATCTCCTCTGAGTTTCATACAACATAAATTCTCATCTAATCTCAACCCTGGAGTGTTATCAATGAATCTTCAGGATATTTTCCTTCCTTCCCAGAAGAAATCAGTGTTTGATCATAGTCTTTCCTGCCCTTAATATAAGAGTTTCTAGCTTACATATTTATGCTCCCTCCAATACCCTAACTTCCCAGTTCCTAAATATACTTAATTCCTATTATCTATTACCCTATTCCACTATACTGCATTTTCTACTTCATTTTCACAAAGAAATGGTTAAATCCTTGATTTTGTCATCACTGCAGTAGTGAAAACTAACTCACTACTCTGTTCCAATCAATATTAATTAGTTTGATATTTTTAATAAATTATATAGAGATAGCTGTGTTTGTCTTACAGTGGGGCTCAAACTTTAGTACAATGCTCACCGCCAAGAACATTAACAAAGATATCTACACCATGTTTTACTCAAAATCCATGTTCAACATAGGTGGAATGCCTTGATACTTTGAAAGTCTCCGTCTAGATCATTGTACCCCTAGATCATTCTCTTATTCAACATGAATAGGTGACCATTCTATGAATATCTTATGACCTCTTAGCCAGTGGAGATGCCCCATACTTCACCCAACCTATAATCCTCCATTTCTGTTGATATTTCAGCCTTCAAGAGCAAGATCTAAAAACAAATGAGATTCTGCATTTTACCATACCTCTTTTGCATATTTGCAAATAACAAGGTCTTGGGAACCATCTGATTCACTCAGATCATTAGGAAGATCTGAGATTCACTTCATTAGAGGAGACCATGGATCCCTTAATTAAGTGCCATTGGCTCAGAGTTCTGTCTCAGTGGTTTTTCTTGCAGATTGGATAATTTAATCCCCCCCTTGAACTCACAACTGTTCTACTTCGATATTCAAGCATGATGAAAATTACCTTTTCTGATCATATAGTCTCATCATTTCATCTTTCCCAAAGTCTTACAAATGATAACCTTGTTCTTTGATCCCCTTCATCCCTCAGTGCTTCCCAGGCTATCATACTGTTACTGACTTGACACTTCATTACACCAGTTCTTTATACTATGCACCCAATTCCTTTATCCTATTATGGACCAAAATCATTCCTTGATGACCTCCGATCTTGCATAACTCCAGCTGCCCACTCACTGTCTTCATGGTTTTTTGAATAATGTTAAATAAAGCTGGGGAAAATAATGAGAGCACAGAAAAGGTTTCTGTAATCCCTTTATATGTAATTTTTATCTAACATATTTATATTAGATAATTTCAACTGGGCCCTCTCTGAAGCAGGTTCCTAATTGATTCTGTATCCCACTGATCAAAGTAGCCATTCCAAATTTTTTTCCATTTCTCAAGACTCCCATGGCAATCCTTCCCACAACACTAACAACTGGGAACCTTGCCTCAAATATCACTGGATAAAATTATCCCCTCCTTTACCCATCTCACTAGAAGAAGTGGCCTTTCCTTCTCCTTGCCAAGGCAAACTCCTTTGCCTGCAGTAGGAATCCAATTTCATATTAATTTCATACCATCTTTTGCCATCTCTACCCCATTTATAGTCCTTCACTTATTTTCAGTCTCTCCCTTTCTACTAGTTACATCATACCAAATCTTCTCATTTTCAAAAGAAAGAAAAAAGTGTCTTGATCCAAATATCCCCACTGTTCCACTTTTGGGGTGCATACTTTATTTTTTTGTTTTTTGTTTTAGGTTTTTGCAAGGCAATGGGGTTAGGTGGTTTGCCCAAGGCCACATGGCTAGGTAATTATTAAGTGTCTGAGACCGGATTTGAACCCGGGTACTCCTGATTCCAGGGCCGGTGCTTTATCCACTGTGCCACCTGGCCACCCCTGGGGTGCATACTTTGGCTACACTTAGTATTTCCAGAACTTCTCTCATTCTTTTTGAAACTCTACTATCTGGTTTCTGATGTCCTTCCACTGAAACTGTTCTCTCCAATTACTTTTCTTCTCTTAAATGATAAATCCAATGCCCCTTTCTCTTTTGTCATGCTTCTTTATCCATCCTGAAGTCTTTGGCATCCATCCATCCATCCATCCATCCATCTCTCCATCCATCCATCCATCCATCCATCCATCCATCCATCCATCCATCCCTCCATCCATCTCTCCATCCATCCATCCATCTCTCCATCCATCCATCCATCCATCCATCCATCCATCCATCCATCCATCTCTCCATCCATCCATCCATCCATCCATCCATCCATCCATCCATCTCTCCATCCATCCATCCATCTCTCTCCATCCATCCATCCATCTCTCCATCCATCCATCTCTCCATCCATCTCTCCATCCATCTCTCCATCCATCCATCCATCCATCCATCCATCCATCTCTCCATCCATCCATCCATCCATCCATCCATCCATCCATCTCTCCATCCATCCATCCATCCATCCATCCATCCATCCATCCATCTCTCCATCCATCCATCCATCCATCCATCCATCCATCCATCCATCCATCCATCCATCCATCCATCCATCCATCCATCCATCCATCCATCCATCCATCCATCTCTCCATCCATCCATCCATCCATCCATCCATCCATCCATCCATCCATCCATCCATCCATCCATCTCTCCATCCATCCATCCATCTCTCCATCCATCCATCTCTCCATCCATCCATCTCTCCATCCATCCATCCATCTCTCCCTCCCTTCCTCCCACACCCCTACCTCTTTCCATCCATCCACCCAATTCACCCACTCACCCACCCATTCCCTCCTCCCTCCATGCTTGCCTGCATCTCTTGCAGAGGCAGAGTCCACGTCATCCAGCAGTTCTCCCCCCGGGCCTGGGTCTCAGCCCCAGAGAACGTGACATGTGGCTGTCCAGCCCCTCCCCCTCGTGGCTGAGAGAAAGAATTCTCTCCCTGCCTCCATGTCCCTCCAGGAGAAGCCAGTTCTGGGCCATTCTGGGGACCGTAGTCGGTCAGTGGGTTGTGCGCGGGCGCAGAGCTGCATGCGCCTGGCTCCCCAGTCCGCCCTCCCGGTCCCAGGCCACCAACGCCATCGGCCCGGGAGTCGGGCTGCCCGGTCACCGCCGCCCCGAGGGGACGGGGAGACCCCGAAGACGTAGCAGGGCAGCGATCGGGCGCAGAGCATCTCTTGCAGGAGGGTGTCCACGTCCCGCTTTCTCAGCCGCCTTTCAGAGATCTAAAACTCTACCGAAAAGCAAACAAGCAAGGCCCAACACATTCTTTCCCCCCTTAAACCCTACCCACTCCTTCCCTTCCCTGGTCCTGTCGGGCACCCCCTTCCTCCCAGCCCTCCCTCCTGGACTCCTCACCATCTCCCCGCTCCCCTCCTCCCCAAATCCCAAACTTCCCAGCGCCTTCCCTTGGTCAGCTATTCCCCATTTATCCAGTGTATAGCTTATCTCTACCTAAGCGTTTGCTGACCCTCCCGTTAGGCTCTCCGAATCCTTTGTCTTTCTTCCTTTGGGGCCCTAATGCTTAATTCTGGGGAGACCCCGGCCTTCCCACAGTGCGTGGTCAATGGGGGGATCCCCAGGGAGTTTAAAAGATGCTTCTTCTAACTAGTCAAGAGAAAGAAGGTGCTCCCTCTCAGCAGCAGACTGAGTGAAGACACGCCGTGGGGGTAGAAGGCAAAGAGCAGCTCTTGATACTGCCGAGAGGAATGAGAGTTAGTCACACGCAGATGTGAGGAAGGGCGCAAGAGTGATACTGCTGAATCTGACTCTCGCTTGAGATACCCAAGGAAAGCCGAGCAAACGAAAACCATTACGTCAACGAAAGCAGAAGGCCAGTATTTGTCTTTAATGTGCACAGGATGGAGTTGGGGGACAGGGAAGGGGCGAGTGAGGAGGAACATTCATTAATGATACAGGGTGGGTTGGGACAAAGTCAAATGGTCTTTATCTGGGCTTGTTACAGTAAGAGGAGAGACTTGTTTCTGTGTCAGTGCAGGGAAAATGAAGCTGCTGAACAGAAAAGCCGAAAAGAATTGATAGAAACTTTTGTTGTAAAAAAGAAAAATCTATGTGTGTGTGTGTGTGTGTGTGTGTGTGTGTGTGCGCGTATACATATGGATATATAAACATAGACAGTTAGATTACGGCCCACACGATGGAGGAAAGTGATAAGTCTACATTCCATATGATTCAGGAAGTTTTTCGGCTCCAATCCAAACAACGTCTGAGGGACCCCCTTGGAAATAAGCATTATGGAGTTGGCCAAAGCCAGGTGGACATAAATGGAGTCTTTGGGCCTCATCCTGCTCCTACTTAGGAAAGTAGAGGCACAATGGCAGAGGAGGAAGAAGTTCCCCAGTAGACCGGCTCCTGTCTGCATGGAGAAGACAAGACCTAGAACTAAGGAGACAACAATAATTCTGACACGACATCAGTGTCACAAAGAGAACGAGGAAGAAAGAGAGTTGTATGGGAGGGGGCGGGGGGGGGAGGGAAGGAGGGAGGGGAGGAAGGGAGAAATGTAGAGAAGGAGGGAGAAAGGAGGAGCACAGCTTTCAAACTTTGCCAGAGAACATTTGCTAATGATCAGCTTAAAGTTTGTGATCCTCAACCTGATTGGTATTTTCTGATTTTTCCATTGCTCATTGGCAGAGGGCAAATATCCAAATTTTAGATAGTCCTAAAAGTGAAACACCACAATTTCACCAGACCAACAGGAATGTTCATTTTAGTTATGAAAGAGACTGAAGAGTCTGGGAAAATGAATGTTCAATTTTAATCCAAAAATCCAGAAAGGCTGGAGAGTTCAGACAATTCAATATTGAAATAAGCCAACATTCAATAAAGTGAAAAATAACAGAGTTGAATTGATTATTAAATTAGACTGATCTAAAATCTATGTAAACAAAGTTCAATACAAAGGCAATTCATTAAGTAAACTCAAAAATGTGAAAGAAAATTACGCATTATTCATGTTCTGGAACAAAAGCCAGTGGGTAATTTAGCAATAGAGGAATTCTATGCTTATCCTTTAGCTTATACTTAAATATATTATTTGATTCGATTTAACAAAAAATTAATTCATATTGAAACTTTTAAAATTCACGATAGTAGTGTGACAATAAAAGATGAATGTTAGAGCCTCATGTTACATCTAATTTTAGCAATGTAATTGTCATATGCAAAAAATCTCTCAAATGCTTTTTAAAATGTCGAATTGAATAAAATTTATGCCTCCAAAAACCTAGGCTAACACAAAATTCAAATATGAGTTAGTTATTAAAAGAGTTATTTATCCACAGAAAGTGGGAGAAAAAATATGACATCAATAAAAATTAAGCAAATGTGGTAAAAGCATAAAATAAAATAAAATCATGAACTACTAAACAAAAAATTACATAAAATGAAAGAAGCAAATGACAGCAGCCATTTAGTCATAAAATTCATCAGGATCAATGAGATTCCTAGAATAATTTATAAATTGATGTCAATAGTATTCAAAAATTTTAATATATTTGAATAATAAAATCATATCAAAATTGTTATGAAAACAATGGAAGCAAGCATCAAGAAAACATAGAGAAATAGAACTGAAGAGTACTAAATGGTTACCAAAGCCTGTAAAACTGTTTTATGGGAATATGCATTAAAAATGACTAAATGCCTCAAAATCAAAATATCTTGAAGTGTGACCTTTGATACTGTGTCAGTAATCCTGGGTAACCTTCACACTCTTGCCATGTCAGATAATGCTCTTAGAAGCAAAGGTTCATAAAGGACTCTGCTCTGGTCTGGTAAAGCAAATTTCTCATGTATACCAAAGAAATCTAAGACTGCTACAAACACTTATGTCCAAGACAACAACAATGTGATGATTGTGATGACCATGTCTTCTATTTCTGGTAGTTCTGCTACTGTGGCTGCAACTTTTATGATAACTATCATTGTTGTTAGTTGTAGCTTTTGGTTAGGGTGGTATTGCTGTCCTTGATGCCATTGTGGATGATGCTATTCATGTCAACAGAGAAAGAGGAAAAATGTTTAAGTCATAAATAGAACTCCAAATTTTTTTGTGGAAGTATTATCAGAAGATTTTAAGACAAAGATCAACACAAAGAGGATGAAATCAGGTGCATTAGATTGAGGAAGATATGTGTCTTTTGTCCATGGAAACAAAGTAAAGACTGACAGATTGCTTTCCGTGGGGGGTGGGGGTGGGGGTGGGGGGAGGGAAGTAAGATTGGGGGGAAAATTGTAAAACTCAAATAATATCTTTAATAAAATTTAATTTAAAAAGATACGCGAAGAAAGTTTGTTTTCTTGTTGCGGAACCCTTGTGAACAGTCCAGTTTGGAGTCAAAACAAATTGGGTTCACATTCCTGTTGTGTAACTTATTCACTTCCTCAACTAAAATTCACATATTCAGAGTTCTATTAATGTGTTTTCTCTTCCCATTCATCCTAAAAGAGACAAATCAAATCTATCTTCCTAGATACAAATCTACCAATTGTATAAAATCCAGTATAAAAGACAAAAAGATAACACACAAAGAGAAAGAATCTCATCTATTGTTTTTGAATACAAATTTTTATCAACTATTCAGTTATTAATAGCTCAGTGTCAGATTCTTGAAAATAGGCACTTGTGGTTTTAGGGGGTTTTTCCCCTTATCTATAGAAAAGTCTGTTTTCCATTTCCCATTTTGCTGGCATAGTGAATCCTTAGAAATGTCTTTTTTCAGTCATCTATGGATAAATTTGATCAACTGGAGATTTCTGTCATACTCATGAGTCTCCATCTGCTACAGTCTCCATAAAAATGCATTGATAATTTAGAAAAAAAAAATCCTAAGAAATCATAAGTCAAGGGGCAGCTAGCTTGCCTAGTAAATAGAACATTGGCCCTGAAGTCAGGAGGAACAGAGTTCAAATCTGGACTCAGATTCTTAATGCTTGATTAGCTTTGTGACCTTGAGCAAATCACTGAAACCCACTGCCTATCAACCCCCCCCACCCACCCAACCAAAAACAAAGAAAAGAAAAGAAATCATAGGTCAAGAAGTTATAACAAAAAGAATGCATAGAAATCTGTCTAGAGGTATAATTGATCCAACTGACCCTGCTCAAGATTCTAGTTCCTGCTGAAAATTCTGAATTTGCTCCCAGAGCTTATGTTGACTGTGTGAGAAAAGGTATCAGCTCTGAATTTCCATACAGTAATTATTAACAGTACACACTTCTAAAAAAGATCCTATTCCTTGTGATCCCTCCTTTTTCCTGTGTTTGGTTTTTGAAACAATCAGGGTTAAGTGATTTTCCCAGGCTCTTACAGCTAATAACTATCAAGTGTCTTGAGGATGGATTTGAACTTGAAATTTTGTGATTTCAAGCCTTTATTTACTGCAGCATCTACCTACCCTTAAATCTTGTTTTGATTCAAAAATTCTTGATTCATAAGCCTTACTGATTCCTTGACCATTAGCAATTTTTTTTTTAAATAACAGCTCAATATTCTCCAAAGTCTCCCTTTTTGGACTGGGGAAAGGTAAGGAATTTCATTTTTTTTTCATTATTCACCATCATGGATATATGGCAGTGTTCTCTAAGCATGGTTTATTATCATTTGTTGGTCTTATCAATATAAGTATTAAAATTACTATTAAAATGCATGTTAGGAAAAATAGAATAGGTTAAAGCTGAAATATGAAATGTTTTAGTCTGTTCATCATGCCGACAATATAAGATATTTGACTAATCTTCATATTTATATTAAATAATTAGAATAATCCTTCTCTCAATTTCTGTGGAGAGAAATATTTTATGCACAGTTTTATGCATAGTTTTGAAGATAGAAAACAACAAATTTAAATTTACAGAATTAGAAACTCAAACTTTTATAAATCTTTATACATATGAAGTATCAGAGAGAAAACATGAGAAAAAGGAAGCAAAGAAATGACAGGGAGATTGCATTGTCAGCAACCACCAAAGAAAACTGCTGAATTAAAAAAATACAAAAAGATATTTCCATTTATGAAAAACATACAAAGCTCACTCTGTCTTACAATGTGAAAATTCATATTGAACATATAATACTTGAGTCCAAGGTTGCTTTAGGCTGCAAAGTCATAAATTTCTAAAGAAAAGGAAAGAGGGATTATATGTGTTTGTTCCTATGGGTGTCTCTCTGAGTCTATTTCTCTGTGTTTAGCTCTCTCTTTTTTCTCTTATTCTCTTTGTTGTTCTCTCTCTCTCTCTCTCTCTCTCTCTCTCTCTCTCTCTCTCTCTCTCTTTCTCTCTCTCTCTCTGCTCCCAACCCCAGAAAAAACTAGGAAAAAAAGAAATAAGAAATTGAAACAGGCTTTTTGAAATATTCCAGTCTTTCATCTAACAAACTCTCATTCTTTCCACTTTTTATCTTTGGATGATCAGAGCATGGGTAAAAAGTAAACGTACAAATAATTCCAGTCTACAAAATGGCAGATATTGATCTGACAAAAAATAAATAAAAAAGGAGTCCTAATCTCTTTCATTCTTCCTAGAAACTTATGGCACAAAATCTTTTATTATGGTCCTAAATTCCCATATCCAGGGCAACTTTGGGAATTTAGAAATAAAAGAAACAGAAAATAAACAACAAAAGAAAAATAATAAAGATATAGTGAATAGAAAGTTTCTTCAAATAAAAAATGTCTCCTAACAATCCATAAGTCTCATTGGTTGATCATATTCTTTTATTAAAACCTATACATAGGTCTATTTATGCAATGCAAATAACTTTGCTGCTGTCAAATGCCAAATGAAATCACCTACTGTCTAAGCATCTAAGATTGAGATTTTTCTACATAATCCTGATTAACTCTATCGACTTACTATGTTGCTTACTCATGGTGTAATTTATCTTCAGAAAAAATCAGAATACCTGAAAAGATCACATTAGCCTGATTCTAATCCATCTTTGATACAGATTGGATTCACTACAACAAGGCCACATTAATGGATCAAAGAATACATTCCAATAGAAAACCTACCCCACCCTTTCTCCCAGGTAACTGAATATATTCATTCAGTAAATAATCACTGTCTATACTCTCCTCTTCAGGCCAATTTCTGAAATTTTTTCTTAATTACATTAGATATCATTTTGGCTTAAAAATTGCAGTAGCAGCAAGCAAAACAAGAGATTTTAAAGGAAAATAATCCTACTCAGAAGAACAAACAGCCTTGAGTGAAAGCAGGATAAGAAATCTTACTTAGGTGATTGACCTCTAATGTACTGATTTCACTTCCATCCCTGTTACCTCAGAATTGATGCAGTCATCTCATTTCTAAATTGGAGAAATTTTAACATGGTCCTAATGAGAATCTCCCCAAATAGCTTGATCTCTTTACTTAAAGTGAAAAATTTCAGAGATTAAATGAAAATAAAACAAATTTAGGGACCACTCCATGGAAAGTGACTCTATTTCAGGAATCTGTCTTTAAGCAGAATTATATCTCAGCCAATGGGCAGTATTAGGCAGAGCTTAGAGTCCAGTACTTGTCCTTTTCAAAGGAAGAAAAATGAAGGAACTGGAAGGAGGTTTTGCCATATGATTGGGGCTCAGAAAATTAATGTCACTGGAACAGAATACAAGGAAAATTGCACAAGAACATTGATCAAGGCAAGGAAAAGGAAGGTTAACTTTTGGAAAGTTTTACAAGTGTTAGAGATGCAGTCTGTTTAAGAATGGCAAGCTAGAAGGGATTTTGCTGAAGTGATGGAGGCCACCTGTATTGCTTGCCCCCCCCCTTCTTTTGGCTAGATGACTTCTCAGATCACTTCCCATTCACCATTAACCAAGCAAGTAGAATTTCAAATAGAATAAAAGGAGCATTCATTCCTGACCCTTCCTGAAATTAAGGGCACAGCTATGATGAAAATTGGGTTTGGAATTACAATTCTTACAAAATGAGTACAAGGGGCTACAAGGGACTTTCCAATCAAGAAGATTATTTGGAAGACACTGCAGTAGTTTGCATGGATGGCAATAACGACTTAATTTAGGAAGGAAGCCCTCCTCAAAAAAGCATGTTTCCTGAGGATTTTGAGGGAATGTCAGAACCTTCATGTAGGATTTATCTCCCACTCTGCCTCTATTTTTACCTTCAGAAAGAGAGGTGATGTTCCGCCTCTAAGTCCCAGACTTGGAAAGAATCAGATGGAGGGAAGACACTCACCAGGCTGGGCTCTGCTGCACAGGTGTAAATCTGGACTCTGCCTCTCAGGTTATGGATGCAAATGGAGAGACATAAGTTAGTTATAGACCAAGATTCTGCTTGTCTCCAGAGATGTGATTATCTTGTCAGCCACAAGACAAGGAACATTGACTTAGTGGGATCTCAGAAGTGTCACCAAAAGCTTGAATCTTTTCCCAGGTGAAAATCAGCAGTAGCTATTTTTTTATTGGTAAGTGAGACTATACCCATCAACAATTATTTATTACAGATGAGTGTGGATAAAAATAATAATTTAAAAAATTTGTCTTGAAGCAGCTTGGGAGAAACACTTTTATGGGTGTGCAGGGAGAAGTGAATGTGAGAGCTACACAAGATCACTGAAAGGTGACGATGGTGAGGGGATCACTGAAATGCAAGTTAGGGAATGAGCTGTTCCTGATCTTCCTCTGCTGAGAATCTTCGTTCACATTAATGTCAGTCCCTGTCCTGCCAGTTCAGTCAGTGTCTTGGAATTCCTTCACAGGACCTATATCATTAAAGAGCCTGCCTGTCACCCACCCCACAACAATGTCGACACAGATTTTGGAGTTTTCAAAGCCTTTTACTACATATACAGACCCAAAAACACCAACAACAAAATGAAACCTTGAATGGTAGGATATGAAGGGAAATCACTAATTCTTTCTTTTCATGGAGACATCTTCAATGGAAAGACACTTGAATTTGGAATTATCAATGGTCTGAACATTTAGTTCTGAATTCCAGCCCTAAAATTACTAGCTTCATTATCTATCCTTACTGAAGCAATTAACTTGATTCTCAATAGAATTGGCTAATGAGGATTGCCTGAGATATTTTGTAGTTGACTATGAGATACGAAGTGACAAAAATGGGTTCAAATATTTACTTTGAAACTTATGAATTGTGTGATTGGGGGAGATGGACTTAATGTCTATAGATTCTTTAAGAGGAATAACTTCAGCTTCTTCACTATTTAAATTAGCCATACAAACTTTTTCAACTACAACTAATAGTCTGACCCAGAGTGATCTGCATATCCAGACTAGAAGCCCAGAACTTTCTATCTGAAAATCTGATGGTACTTGAATAGATTCCAAGGAACAGAGGAAGAGGAGACCTTTAGGTGAAGTCAATCAATAGGTGACCCAGGCAAAAACTCACCATTTATACGGATATGGATATAGATAAAGATAAAAAGTGGATTGTGATTATCAAATTTTGTCATTCATTTATTTTGGACAATATAAAGCTTGATTTAGGACAATATAAAGCTCCCTGATTAGGAAAGAATTTCATTCATTGCCTAAATGGAGTTTGATGACCAGGAATTTATTAGTACCAAGGCAGGTGAATGAGTGTTCAAATGAGGGGAAATTTTTATCTGTGAGAACCTAACAAGAGATCAGTCTTTCTAGCTGATGTTCCTCTGCTTGTAGCAAGAAGGTAGAAGAGAGTTCTGGACTAGAAAACAAGGACAATGACTTTTTTTTAACCTCACAACAGGAAGTTTGTTCATCAAACCCATTTTTAGCTATCTTTATTTTTATCTTTATGTTGAAACAGGGACATGAATTATTCCTTAAATGCACTTAGATCTTTTTAAGGATGTCTGGTTGGTTATCTTGCATGTGGAGTCTGAGAAGGAAAGAAGGGGGTGTTACTAGCCTCCATGCTGTTCCCTGAACCTCAGCTCTCTTTTCAATCCTCTTACCCTCATCCAAATAACATCAGCCCCCCTGTTCTGTCCTGTTATATTTTGTCCAAGATCTATCAAAAATAAACTATACTTTTGCTCTGGGTCTTTGACATGAAAGAAAGCAATATGGTGAAGCATTTGTTAGAAGCCAGCATGCACCTATTGATAGATAACATATTTATTGTGAATTGTCTCACTTTATGCTTTCATTACATTTTACTTATGAAATAATGCATTCCTTATAACTTTGTCGCAGACGGACAAGTTACACAGAATAGTACTTTTCTCAGTTTTCTCCAGACATTGATTATGAAATCTTGTAGTCAGCAGGGAAAATGAAAAATGTTCCGCATGACTTCATAGGTAGAAACAATTGATCGATACTTCACAACTGTCAGCACAGATCATTTGTCTTAAGGGGATCAATTACAAACAATTTAAAGTAGAATAAAATACTTAACAAAAATTCTTCTAGAAGTGAAAGTGGAGTGCTAGGTAATGGGAAAGCCAGGGGAAAGAGAGACTTAGGATTCTTTTTGTTCTTTTTTCTGTTTTTATTTTTTTTTGCAAGAGTGAGTGCAGGAATTGGAGAAATTGGGAATCACAACTAGTAAGTACCAATTATCAGGTGCATAGAAAATATGCATCCAATGAGAGAGGTTGTGGGATGAACCAAAGATAATATTAATTGAACTAAATATACTCAAATAACAAAATGGAATTGAGAAAAAGGGGACATTGGTGATGAACCGCAAGATGGTATGATCTCTAGTCTCAGGGGACTTTCTGTTTTCTTTTATTTTTAGGACTTTTGCAAGGCAAATGTGGTTAAGTGGCTTGCCCAAGTCCACACAGCTAGGTATTTATTAAGTGTCTAAGACAGAATTTGAACCCAGGTACTCCTGACTCCAAGGCCAGTGCTTTATGCACTATGCCACCTAGCCACCCCTCTCAGGTGACTTTCTAAGGAAAAGATAGGAGCTATGAATATGTAGGTTTCATGATTATGTCTTAGCAAGAGAAGAATCAGGTAATCACTGGTCATGAACTTAAGCAATATACACACAGGAAATCATAAAGTATACAAAATTATAAATAGCAAAATTTTGTTACTGAAGCAAAATCTGAAAACAAATCCTATATTTATGTCCTTGTGTTCTTATTACTTTCTCTAAAATGCTACCTATTAACTACGATATTTGGCAGTTTTTAAAGGATCCAGCAGAAAAGAGCAAAAGGGAAAACACTTTGAGGCATGGGTTTGGACTTCTGGCAACATTAAATGTGTAAAGAGATTGATGGCAATCATCAAAAATCCCAGAAGGCAAGAAAAGCTGATAGAAAAAGTATGCGTTTCTCAGTGGAAGAAAACAATAACTTAATACTTGTTAGGGTGACAACAAAGAATCATTCACCCAGCAAAACTGAATAGAATTTTTCATGGGGAAAAGCTGACATTTAATGAAATAGAGGACTTTCATGCATTTCTGATTAAAAGACAAGAGCTGAATAAAAATGCATGACCTTGGGGCAAATCACTTAACCCCATTACCTTGCAAATTTAAAAAGAACAAAAAAGAAAGATAATATGAGGGAAATTTAAAGGGTTTTAAGAGAATTATAGCAAAGGAAAGGAGATGAGTTTGAAAAAATTAAAAAACTGGTTAACAATTGGCCAAATGGAAAATGAGATAAAAAAAATCTACTGAAGAAAACAAATCCTTTAAAGATACAATTGACCAAGTGGAGACATATAAAAGCTAACTGAAGAAAACAACTCCTAAAAAAGTTAGAATAAAAAAGGATGCTATATGATCAAGAAACAATTGATTTCAAATTAATGAAAAAAATAGAATAAACTTGTAAAGGGGTTCATTGCAAAAAAAAAGAAAGGAAAGAAAAGAAAGGAAAAGATGAGGCAACTAGATCCTGGAGAGATAAAGTCACAATCATTAGATGACCTGAAAGTTATAATCAAAACAGAGACTTGACAGCATTTTTCTATTTTTATCAAGAAAACCTACCCTGTTGTACTGGTCCTAGTGGGCAAGATAGGTACTTAAAAAACTCCCAAAGGAACAGAGAGGAGGGGGCTATCGGAATCCTTCCCTAATTCCCTTCCAAACAACTACCAAACAATCTCAGAACTGGTCTAGGAACAGGGAAGCAGCTACTTAGTAGTTTTGCAGGAAAGGTTTTTCTCTCTTGGGTAGGAGAAAAGGGAGGTCCAAGAGCAGCAGCAGCAGTAGTAGCAGTGGCAGTAGCAGTAGTACTAGTAATAGTAGTAGTAGTAGTAGCACTAATACTACTACTAGTAATGATAGTAGTAGTACCACAATTAGTATTAGTATTAGTAGTACTAATACTACTACTAGTGGTAGTAGTACTAGTATTAGTAATAGTAGTAGCAGCAGCAGCTGACACTGCCACCTCACAGCAGGGGACCTGCTTCAGATCTACAAACCTGGGGCAATCCATTAGGGATGCTTCACCCTCCTGCATAGCAGACTCCTAGTCAAGTGAGCAGTCTGTGCAGCAGCAAGGTCCCAATTCATTCACCTCACCTCTAGAGCAGGTCAGTAGCCATATGTTGACACTTATTGCTGAACATGTTAGCATGAAGTGCCAACCCAGATCTAGACAACCAAAAGAGAGACCTTATTTCCATAGGAACACAGCAGCAGGGTTCCACCCCTCAGCCCAATCAGCAACACATCAGACCACCAGGGTCTGCTAGCAATTTGTCCCTGTTAGCATAGGAACCCATAGCAGAACAGGAACAAGATGTCCACCAGGGTCAGAAGCACGCATCTGTTTCCATAGCAACCAAGAAGCAAGGTCCCATCCTCTAAGAAGGACTGCAGTTAAACCTTATTCTCAGGGAAGGTCAATAGGGAGGTTCCACTCTCTCCTCAACAAGTCTGAAGAAAGATCTACCCTCCAGAGAAAGCAACCATCTAAGCCTTGAAGTCCAGAGAAAGCCATCAGTGAGACCCAGAGCCATGACACAAAAATTTGGTAGACTAAAGACTAGAGAACTAGAGACCAAAACTCTCATAAAAAAACACCAGGAGATATAATATAAGAATTATTGGGTAAATTTAATATTTTTAAAGTCTTGAACAACATCTGTTAAGAAATTATCAAAGAAAACTGTCCTAATAGAGTAGAACCAGAGGGCAAGACAGAAATTGCAATACTCTATTAATCACCACGACAAAGACATCCCAAAATGTCACCTCCCATGAATTTCACAACTAAATTCCAGAGCTCACACATCAAAGACAATGTATTTTAAGCAAACAAAAAGTAAATTAAAAAATTAATAAACCACAATTCAAGCATTGTGGAGCTACAGTCAGGATTACAGTATTTGGGAGCTTCCATATTAAAGAACCAGAGGTTTGGAATATGACTAAGCAGCAGGGGAAAATGGCTAGGCTTGCAACCAAGAGTCACCTACCCAGCCAAACTGAATAGAATTTTTCATGGGGGAAAAGCTGATATATGAAATAGAGGGCTTTCATGCATTTCTAATTAAAAGACAAGACTTGACTAAAAATTTTGATCTCCAAATGCAAAACTCAACAGAAACAAAATAAGGTAAAAACAAAATAAGAAATAGAAAACATTAGAAAATTAATAATATAAAACTGTTTCTGTTTCTAGATGTCAATATAATATTTGTAACTCTTAACAAGTTCATTACAGGAATAACATTTTCACATCGTCCATGTAGACATAGAGTATAGATATGAGGTAACTTTGTTGGAATGATATCCACAAATATAAATACAATTTTGAGTATGAAAATTATGTTAGAACTTGAAGGAGTTGGGGTGATTGAATGGGAAAAGGCATATCACATAAAAGAAGCATGAAAAAGCTATTATAATGATAAGAAAAAATAGATGATAGGGATAGCAGGCAAAAGTTAATTTTTACTTTCTTCAAAATTGACTCAAAAGGTAAAAACATGCGCAGTAAGACACAGAAATCTACCTTACCCTGTAAAGTGGTGAAAAGACATGGAAATAAGAGAAGGAGAGGAGACTCATAAAAATGAGAATGTGAGGTAAACACTTGTGAGAAAGCGAAGGATATAAGAGAAAGGAGACAAACAAGTGAAAATAAGATAGAGAGTTGTAAATGTGACTGGGATTACAAACCATAATGCTGCATTATGTTTATAAGAAATGCATTAGAAGATATATGTATGTATGTATATATATATATATGTATATGTATATATATATATATATGTATATATACATATATACATATATATATATATATACAGATAGAGATAAATACTGGAGCAGAATCTATTATACTTTGGCTGAAGCAAAAAAATCATGGGTAGCTATCATGATCCCAAACAAACCAGACACAGAAATCGATCTAATTAGCAGAAGTATATAAGAAAACCTTAACTTCTTGAAAAATAGCATAGATAATCAAATTCTATCAACATTAAACATATAGGCATGAAATGGAATGGCATCTAAAGTTTTCAAAAAATTATTTGATAATGATCAATTAGAAGCAAAGATAGTTTTCAGCATTCATCCTTTTGCAGACTATTGATTTCCACATTTTCAACCACTCCCCCCCACCTTCTCTCCCTTCTCCACATGGCAGAAAACAATTTGATATAGTTTGTACACACACATAAATGTGTTTAACATATTTCCATATTATTCATGTTGTAAAAAGTATTAGAACTAAGGAGAAAAACATATGAGAAAGAAGGAAAAACATAAAAGAATTTTTTACAAGTGAACATAGCATGGTTCCCTGTGTATATAGCATCCATAGTTTCCTCTCTGGATATGGCTATCATTTTTCTGAATAGATCTCTCAGGATCATCCTTGAACACTGAACTGCTGAGACAAGTTGCTTCCGTCAGAGTTGATATTACAATATTGCTAATATAAACGATGTTTTCCTGCATCTACTCTCCTCACTCAACATATTTTATTCAAAGCTTTCTCTGGTTTGCTGAAGTCAAGCCACTCAGGATTTCTTATTGTATAATAATACTCCATAGCATTCACATACCATAACTTGTCCACTCATTCTCAAATTGAGGAGCATTAATTATAAAATGCATTCACAAAATTTCACAAATAAATGTGTTAGTGAGCTTTAGTCATACAAAGTCCTAGTCTAACTTAACCACTTTCTTTTTGATGAGTTTTCTCAGTTTCCTTGAGATCCAAGTCTTCCTTCTAAATTTAATCTCTAGTTTCAAAAATATTTAATGACTTATTTTGGATAATTTGATTATGTTAAAACGCTGTAACACAATGGATCCCTTATATCAGCTCTCATGAAGAGCAGAAAAATCTCTATTTTCTGCAGATATTACCAGTTGTCCTTTGGAGATCACAGGTAAAGTTTAAAATTTCTCCTTTATATTGAATGGAGAAGTACTGGATAGACATTTCTCAACTGTCTGTCAAGACATAACACTGTTCTCAGGTTAACAATCAATTCTATGATAAAAGCATTTTACAATGTATAAAGAACAAACTAAATAAACATTTCAGGATTGAGAGTTCAAAAGGACCTTAAAGAAAAGAGACAAGGACATAAAGAGGAAAGGGACATCCAGATAGGCTAAATGTGAACTATATATGAAGTCTTCTTTAAAGTTTAATACCCTGTTCAAAAACTCAATATGATGGCTATTGTGATAAATAATACATCTTCCAGTTTCTAAGTCCTCCAAATCTCTGATCCTATTGTTTTCTGACCTGCTCTCATCAGCTACTGAAAAATGGAAATAGGAACCAATATGTTGCCCCAGTCTCCCAGAACTGCCCCAATGTCACTATCTCAATTGATTATGAAAGTGCTCATATAATCAATCTTGAGCTCCCTATCATTTTCATTTGGTATTATGTTAAACCCCTTGTTTGAAGAAACCTTGAATGTTCCACTGAAGGGGAATTTTGAAGCACTTATATGGTAATAGAAGAAGTCAAATATATTGGCAACAAACTATTAAAAGAAGTAAATGAATTTATGGAAAAATATAGAGTTCTTAAATAATTGCAATAAAAAGTTAAGCACAATATTTTAAGAAAACAACAAAAGACATTGAACATATGTAATTTAGAAGATTTTTCAGAGTTCTGCCTCCACTGAAATTTTGAAATACATAGCATCGAATTTTTCAGTTAGTATTTGAATTTCTTAAAATGTAACAATGAAAAATTTTGATTATTTACTGAAAGTAACAAAATCGATGTGATAATTTTATGATAATTTAGCAAGGCACTAAACTCTACTTTGAGAAATATTAATTTTGAACAAGAAGGATTCATAGACTTCAGATTCTCACTGATATTTTGGTTGTTATTTTTTGCTTTTCAAAATTCTTCTTTTAGTACTTTTAGCACATTTCTATGAACCATAGTGTTTGGAAAAAAAGACAGATACAGACAGGGATATTTAAAAACTTAAAATATTTGAAGGTTCAAGTGAATTATAGGCTGCTAAGTGAATTATTTTCTTATAGCTATATCATTGATAATATTAAACCTCAAAATTTGATTAGATTTTAAATCGTTATTATGGAAGATTTAAGAGGTTTGAGTAAAATACACTAAGATCTATTTTATAAAAGGCTCTAGCAAGAACTTCTATTAATCTCCAAGAGGTATGGACCAGAGAATCAACTGTAGTGAAGAGAAAGCACCTTCATAGTCACCATGAAGATGAGACCAATTCTGAAAAAATCAAGGTAATTGTTAAAGAGAACCAGTCAACTAAGTGGGGCACCTGGAGTGCAAGATTAAATATGAAGATTAAATGAATATTTGGAATGAGTTACTAGAGTAAAAAATAATTAAATGCTAATGTTGCTTATTATTGTGCTATTTTGGCCTTTTACTCCACAATTTTCTGTCTTCCTTGAGTTTTCTCAGTTGCTTTGAGATGCAAACCTCCCTTCTAAACTTATCTATGGTTTCAATTTTTTTTACTCACTTGTATTATGGTTAATTGGATTCTTGTAAAAAATTATCATTAGTTACTATATAACACAGTTTGAATATTTATTTGAAAATAAATGTACACTCATTGTATACAGCAGTATGATTATTTTTAAAATTTTAATCAGATTTGGCTATATGTAAATGTACTGAGAGAGATATATAGCTCCCATTGTTCAAAGAGGAAATCATTTCCCTATTGATTCCTATTTTGTACTTGATTTGGTACTGTAATAGTTTTTGTGGTATAACACCATAATTCATAGTTCTTTGTTTCTAAATTTTGATCAGAATTCAGCTGATTTATAATGGCACCTTTGCTGCCAATCACTCATCTCTTCTTGCCTCAAGGAACTTTGCTAACCTTAGGGGATGAGTATGAATGCAAGGGAGTAATGCCTAAAATTATCCTTCAAAGACATTTGGTTGGTCTTCATGTACCTAGACTCTCAGAAGGGAAGGAAGGGAAGTTGCTAGCTACCCTTGCTAAATTTCCACCAAACATATTGTTCCCTGAGTCTCAACTCTTTAATCATATTCTCTTATTTCTTTTATACTTCTCTAAAATCTACAAAAGCAGAAATTTCTTTTTGTGCTGGATCTTTATTGACAGGCAGCATGCCCCTTTTAAAAGATGCTATCTTTCTCTGCAAATTACCTCGGTTCCTCATTTCTTTAAGTTTCATTTGCAACACAATGGATCACTTAGATTAGTCCTTATGAATGGAAAGCTTTACACATAAATCTCTGTTTTCTACTGATAATTACCTATTTATTCTTGGAGATCAAAGGAAAAATGTAAAATTCCTCCTTTATATTATATGAAGAAGCTATTGATAAACATTTCTGAACTGTCAGGACAGAGTGCTATTCTCACCATCCCATGCAATTCTATGACAAAAATCAGTTTCTAATGTAGAATGAGAAAATTAAATAAACATTTCAAGATCGAGAGTTCCAAATGGTCTTAAGGAAGGGAGCCAAGGACATAAAAAATAAAAGGACATCCAGATATAATAAATGTAAAATATTTATAAAGTCTTTTTTTTTCAAATGTGACAGCCAGTGTTGGTCTCTGGAAATCAGAGGTCAGACTGGTGGGAGGGCCGAGGAGCCTGAGGTCAGCTAAGTTCAAGGTATAGAACATACAGCTCTGGATGAAGACCAGAAGCTTGATTCTGTGAGAGCTTAGACAATTCTGGACATTTCTGGATTCCTCACCATCAGGTGGGATCCAAAAACCTTCTCTCGTTTTCAGTTTAGCTTTCTGTCTCTTGCTTCCTGCCCCCCCTTTCAAGTTTTCCCCTCCAAGCCTTTAAGCATCCTGGAGCTGCCTGGATCCTGCTCCTTGAGCTTATTCGTATTCCTCAGCCAACCCACCCCAATGCAATTAACTGGCCCCACAGGATTCCATCAATGGCTAAACAACAATCCCGCGGCTTGCCTTCTCTGTCTATGTCATTCAATTGATCTGCATAAGTCTCTCCCTTTCGCTATCTCTCAATCTCTCACTTGTCCTTTCTATTTCCTTCCCATTTCAATTTGACCTCTGCAGGTTCCTAAACGTCCCTTAGATCCATTCCAACCGGTGGGGCTCATTTTGGTTCATCACCCAATAGATCGGATCCAAACAAGTTGCTAATCAACAGCCCTCCACTTGGCCTTGGGAGGCAGCTGAGAGCTAACATGAGAGCCTGCTGCTCTCCTTGGCTGGGTGTGCAGGTGGCATGCAGTGGCTGCATGGCCCCGGTAACATGAGAGCCTAAATTTATAAATCCCTACATTAATGCTCCATTTTTTCCTTAGCTGTCATTTTAGCCTTCTCACTGGGACATGAACTTTGGAATAGAATAAGACATATTTATAATTTTCTAGGCCCTGATTCTCTCTAATTAAAAAAAATGACCTTAAAATAAACAAACAGATCTGTATCCAGATAAGGAGCTGTGGAGTTTGAACAAAGTACAAGGACTATTCCCTTTAATTTGGGAAAAAAAACAAATATCTTATTGTCTGATCTGGTTACCTCTGAGAATTCTGTTCTCTTTAAGGATATGATTTCTCTCATCACACCCAATTTGGATCAAGGTACAACATGGAAACAAAGTAAAGACTGACAGAGTGCTATCTGTGGGGTGGGGGTGGGGGGAGGGAAGCAAGATTGGGGGACAATTGTAAAACTCAAATAATATCTTTAATAAAAATAAAAAAATTAAAAATTAAACAGGAACCTTTCATAAAACAAATATTTTGTAAAGTAAGCCTGTATATAATCTTAAAATTATGTTTTATCTATATTTTTTTTATCAGTGACAAAATAGAGATGATTTGGGGTACAAATGTGGCCTAATGGACAGAGTGCTGGGTCTGGTGTCCTTTCTGAGTTTAAATCTGACCCAAGATATTTCTAACCATGTGATCCTGCGCAAATCACTTAATCCTGTTTGTATCAGTTTTCTCATCTAAGAAATAAGAGGAAAAGGAAAGGCAAACCACACCAGCATCTCTGTCAAGATGCTGACATCCTGAAGAATCAGATGAGACTGAAGAAATGACTGAAGAACAACAATAGATGATTTATTACAGAAATGCTGCTTCTAGTCAAACAAAAAAATCCATTCGAAATGACAAGAAGTTCCATCCCCCCAGCAAAGTGAACTGATTTCACACAGGTGGGCCTTGCATTAAAGGACTGAGCATCATTTATCAGGAAGCATCCAAAAGGTGGTGAGTATTCCTTATCAGATAGCAGAGGTAAGAGTTCTTAATGGGGCAGGAGACCCGGTAATCTATTCCATGGGTTCAGGGTCTACTGGATTCAATTTATCCCGGCATATGAGAACTGGTTATTCCATGTAAATGTATTTGTTTCAGCAGTCAGACAACATTTCAGTTCACATTGATTTATTATTTTGTTGACTGTTTCGTCTTAAAAAGAGGATCAAGAGGGGGCAGCTAGGTAAAGCAGTAGAGCCCTGAAGGCAGGAGGACCTGAGTTTAAATCTGGCCTCAGATAACTAGCTATGTGATCTTGGGCAAGTCACTTAACACCATTGCCTTAAATAAAATAATTTTTAAAAATAGAATTTAAAAATGATAGAGAAAATCTAAACAATACAGTTAAACTTAGTGGTCATGTATGATGTTTATTTTCTGGACACTTTGTTGTTAAGCATTTAACCAGAATGCACCTATATAGGATGCTATCTTTTTCACATTTTATCTAGTTAGAAACAAAGACATTCTGTTTGATCTCTACTCACGTGGCTTCTGTATTCAGGATAGCCAGAAGTCTTGGAACTCTGCATCATCTTTCTCTTCTTGTAATTGAGGATAAAAATTCATTTCTTATTTCTCTGGACTCTGATAGTGGAGGAGAAATTGACAAAGAATTTGAATATAATTTTCACAATGTGCATTAAACAATAATATAGGAAAATGATCATTTTGCATTCTTTTCTAATCTTTTTTCTTTTTATGTATTTTAATAGTTTTTTGTGTTTCCTTTGGTTTACTTGCTTCCTTCTTTTCTCCCTCTGTTCCTTCAAAAAGACATCATTTACTATCCAGCCTCAATGTAAGAATGATGAAGGTTCTGACCCATACTACGTGCCCCAAAGTGAGTCACAACATCTCAATATTAAATCCCTGCACTATCCCAGATAAGCAAATCTCCAAGACTATCAACGTCAGTAGAGCTGTTCTCTGAGAGTTAATGTGACAAAAGGTAAAGAATAAGTGTTGGAGGGGATATGGGAAAATTGGGACACTAAGGGCCTGTGGGTAGAGTTATAAACATCTCTTACTATTAAGAAGGTTAAATAATCAAACTGAGCATATCTTTTGTTACAGCAAAATCACTATCAGGGCTGTATCCCAAAGAAATTATAAAAAAGAGAAAAGTATTCACTTCTATGGAACTATTTATGACAAATTGTTTTGTAGTGGCAAAGAAATAGAGGGACTACCCCTCAACTGGGACTTCTCTGAACAAGATTTTGCCTGTAATACTATTTTTCCATGAGAAAGGATGAAAATGCGGGTTTCAGAAAAATCTGAAGTAAACAGGACTAATAGAATATTGTACACAAAAATAGCAACATTGTGTGATGATCATCTATGAGAGACTTAGCTCTCCTCAGCAATGTGGTGATCAGAGGACAATTCCAAGAGGGAGGTGATGGACGATGTCATCCAAATCCAAGGAAAGATCTATGGAGTCTAAACAAATCCTTCCTTTTGTTCCAATTTACAGTTGCCATTTGATGACCTACTTGTATTGAGAAAACTTAAACAACTCAGAGGTCTTTCCAGTGATCCGATCCATATCTAAAACTCTGAAAAATAAACGTGGGTTGATCCATTGAGTTAGCTGAATAACATGGAAGTTAATAGAGAAACCCACTTTTAGGTGGCCTATGGAGAAGTCAATAAGCCATGGACCATAGCTGGATCAAAATAATTAGCAAGTTCTTTCAACTGGCCAGAGAATTTGAAGGGCATGAAGCTGCATAAGTCTTTAGCAAAAATGTCATTCAGCTCTGAAATCAGAATTTTCTTTCATCAGCTATATTATCTGAATCTACTTTATTTTTTCTTTTTTTTATACAAGGCAGTGTTTTAAGTTTACAGTGGTTATAAGAAGGTTAAAAGTGTTTTGTTTCCATTTAGTGAGTTCAAATCTTTCACAGTCTATGACAAAGTGTTTCTGGGCTTCTTGGAGCCACTAGATTAGGACCAGGAAAAGGGACTTGCAGGGCCAATTATGAGCATTCATCTGTTGTAATGGCTAAAAGTATAAAAACAGATTTCACATACATTTAGTTAAATCAAGGTTGCTTGTAATTGAAACAGAAAAGATTTCAGAACAGATTGCATGGAGATTAGTTTCTATTCTAGGAGGAAGATAGGCCAAATTTAGAAGGGGTTGAGAAGTTTGATTTTAAAAATCAAATTGATTAGGCAATTAACCAAGATCCAAGGCATTGCTACAGACATAGAAAACCAATGAGGTTGAAGAGTTGGGAGCATGTGGATGTTGAAGAGGGAGTCAAGATAAGCCTTTATGTATCATCTTGGAATAATGTCTCTAATTTTTTTTTAATAAAAGACTGATTTCCTTTGACAGTACTCAGTCATAATGTCTCAGTCATCCTTGCCACTAGGAGAAAAATCCAGGCCCAATGTTAAACAAAATCGGGAAGACAATGACCAGGATCCTGGGAAATTTGTCCTATTCCCCATGATACTTAAAATTCAAAGGAGATAATAATGCAGCAGATATTATTGTATGAGGATGATCCTCTCTTAGGTGCAATTGGACAACTCAATACTGTTCAACCTTCATAGTTAGGCCACCAAGGAGGTTTATGATTTCCCATACCTTTTGTTTTTGGATAATATTCCCCACACTCTCAGTTTGGGTTGGTCATTACTATAATAACCTGTACCTTTATGTTGACTCTAAATCCCAGAGTATAAAAATTCTTGTCTAATATATATTTTCTATCATTTTATTTTAACTCTTTTTAGGATTTACAATATGATTAGGGAACAAAGATCACAGTGTCAAAGGATTTACAAGCTAGGGAGGACCGTTCAAATTATAGAGCCCAATGCCCTCAGTTTATTCAAAAGGAAACTGCAGCATTATGGCCAGAGGAAAATTTGAGCCTGAAACAAAACTAGAGATGCTGAAGTGTTTTAACAGCTATGAATATGACTAGAACCCCTAAGACTTTGGGTTCATACAATGTCTTCTTATTGCCATAATATTATTGTTAAGCCCTGGTATTTATGATATTTTTCCTTCATCCTTGAAGAAGACCAATACATGAGGGAAGGGAGACCATAAAAACTACATGAATTGGATTTGAGTGAGGGGGCACTATGTTAAGTCACTGGCCTCACCTTTTCCTCCAGAGTCACCTGGATCCAGTGACTAGATATGAGTCAGGAGGACTGGAGATGTGAGAAAATCAAGGTTAAGTGACTTGTCCAAAGTCTCACAGGTGGTAAGAGTCTGTGATGGATTTGAATTTAGATCCTCCTGACTTCAGGGCTGACTATGATTAAAGTGTTTTTCCGTAGTCACCACATACATAAAGTTTCCATTACCCTTGAATTCTTTGCTACTTAGTAATGGATGAACTCTGATGAAGGACTTTCCCATAGATGTGGCATTAATAGGGGTTTTCACCTCTGTGAATCTGTTAATGTGGAGCAAGGGATGAGATATCACTGAAAGTCTCCCAGCGTTCATAAGGTTGCTCTCCAGCATGAATTCTTTAATATTTGTTAACAGATGAGCTATAACCAAAGATTTTTCCACTTCCTTTTCATTTTTAGAGTTTCTCTGCAGTGAGTTTTCTCACTGGTATAAAGCAAGGTCCCCATGAAGGTTTTTCCTCACATGCACCACATTCATCAGGAATAATAGGATGGAACAGAAATAGAAAAATATTGAATTGCAATTGAAAATGAAACAATCAATGAAAATTTAGAACAAGAATGTGAAAGAAAATAAGAAAAGTTTTGTTTTTTCAGACTATGGGAGAGGTGTTTATAAAGCTATTGAAGGTTTAAGAATTGATTATCAGAATTTACAATTCTGATTTAGAAGTTTTGGCTTTGGCTAAATTTGGCTAAAATGAATAATAGGTGAGAAATTTTGTGTGTTTACTTTAAGGAAACTGCAGTAATAATAGTTGCACCATGATTTGAAAACAAATAGAGAATATTTATGGAGAGCAATGGACTGGTGGAGAATAGATTTTTGTTTGATCCTCTGCTCTAAAAGCAATTATAAATCTGAATATTAAAATGTCAATTTCCTCCTCGGAAAAGAAGAATAACTATAAAACTCCACATTGTATCAACAGTCACAGGACTGCACAAATATCCTCTAAGGGGGAGAGAATCCCGTGGGTGTGGAATCTGGAGGCATTCCCCCCCACCCCCACCCCTGCCAATGGGATCCCTGTCAATGTAGATCTGAAGAAGACTCCCCAAATCAGAAACTACAACACTTTGTGACATATTATTGACTATTGCCAATAATTTTATGATCCTTTATCTCCTTCCTATAAATGTGTCCCAAGATGTCATTCTGAGAACCCAGTTCCTAATCATATCCCCTTCCCATGCCCACCCCAAATTTGCCATGGAATTTGGGATAATGGAATAAACATCTTTTTTTTCTTTAGACCAATCTCTGAGGGCTAACACAAGTCGACCTAATTTTATTTGCTCCTTATTAGGATATACTACATAGGTTGGCTCCACATAGTTTAATTCTTTATTAGGGGCAAAGCTCTTGAAGTTTGTTGGAGTAAACATTAAGTAATGGGTTCTTTATGAGATTGTAGATCTCAAATTTGAACTAAATTAAAATGTGCTAAAAGGGACATTCAAAGGGCAGTGATTGGGATGGAGTAAAACTTTTCATGAAATTGCTACACTTAATTCTTTGGCAGTGAAGCACACCCCAGAAAATGAAATACTTGGAATACATAATCCTTGAAAATATTATTTTAAATAATTGTAAGTATAATTTGGCATTTTTGTATGATACCATTTAGCAAAAATGTCAATTTGATCAATTCTATTCTGATCTCCTTCTAAGTGAAATGTGTCTATCATATTGGAAGGATTGTGATGAGTCAAATTTATTGCATTATTTGACATTAACCCAAATTATTGGGAAAATGCATGGACTTGAAAACTTGTTAACTGTGTATTCTTTTTTTAAATTTTTTTTAGGTTTTTGCAAGGCAAATGGGGTTAAGTAGATTGCCTGAGGCCACACAGCTAGGTAATTATTAAGTGTCTGGGGCTGGATTTGAATTCAGGGACCCCTGACTCTAGGGCCGGTACTCTATCCATTGTGACCCCTAGCCTCCCCTTAACTGTGTATTCTTAAAGCAAGTTGCTTCAGTTAAGATTCTGTCATATGAATAATTATTTTATCTAATGTTAATTTGATAATTCATTGTACTATATAATAATGTGGTAAATTATTTTTAAAGCTAGATTCTTTGGAGTATATATCTAAATTTATATATTAAGTTGTTTTAGATTCATTTTTAAAATTAATGATGTGTATTTGCTTAAACCTTAAACTCCTTTTTTAATGTAATAGATAATAATGATATTATTATTGTAAATTTAGGATAGCAGAAATCTCTTTAAGATGCCTTCATTTTTAAGTATTATACACACTAGCAACATGGGGTGATGATCAACTATGATGGACTTGATCATTTCTTTATTTTTCATTTTAGCAAGGCAAGGTCATGAAGTTAGGTAATTATTAAGTGTCTGAGGCTGGAATTGAACCCAGGTCCTCCTGACTGCAATGCCCGGTGCTCCATCTAGCTGCCACCTAGCTGCCCTCAATTTGATCATGTCTGCAGTATAATAATCAAAGGCAATACTAAAAAACTCATGATGGAGAATACCATCCATATCCAGAGAAAGAAGAGTGAAGTATGTTTAAATGCAAACCAAAGTTTACTATACTCAATTTTTTAAAAAATTGTTTTATAAATTGTCATTTTTTTCTTTCTATTTTTTCTTTTAATTAAATGTGATTCTTCTTTCATAATATGATTAATATGTTTCTATGTTTTGCATGGTTATTGACAGAAAACCAATATTACATTTCATTCTGTCATGGGGAGAGGGGAGGCAAAGGAAGAAGGAAATTAGAAAAATGGGGAAAAAAAGGTTGTTGAAAACTATCCTTATATGTAATTGGAAAAATAAAGAAAGAAATGAAGTAAAAAACAAACAAGGAAAAAAATACCCTCATTATTAAAATTAAGATTTGTGAGATTTTGCAAATAGAATGAAGTTAGTAACAATGATTTATTATATTTAACCTAGTATATTTGGAGCTAATGGAAACAAAGTATCACTGTCTGGTGTGGTTTCATTTGACCTATACAATTGTTACTTTTTGATTAGTTAATCTTTTTTTATTTATTTTATTTTTAAAATTTTATTTATGGAGCATCTAGGTGGCGCAGTGGATAGAACACCAGCCCTGAAGTCAGGAGTACCTGGGTTCAAATGTGGCCTCAGATACTTAATAATTACCTAGCTGTGTGGCCTCTGACAAGCCACTTAACCCCATTTGCCTTGCAAAAACCTAAAAAAAGTTTTTATTTATTTAAGGCCATGGGGTTAAGTAACTTGCCCAGGGTCTGTACTCAGCTGGGTAATTAATTGCTGTGTATGGGGTCAGATTGGAACTCAGGTCTTCCTGACTCCAGGGCCAAGTGCTCCATCCATTATGCCACCTAGCTACTCCTGCTTATTGAATCTTTAATTACATGTGAAATTTGTTATAATGCATTTTCTAAACTATGAGAACTGTGATTTTAAAAAGTCCCTTGTGGTAGTGAGGATGACTTTCCATATAATGATAATTTGATTAAATTAATATTGACCAGTTATTATGGAATTTTGTTATATTCAGGTTGCTGTGAATGTTATATTGTTTCCAAATTTCCTTTGGTTATACATTCTGGGAAATTGTATAAAATGTTTGTTGAGGTTGCTGGTAATATTGTATCACTGGAGATTTTGATTTGAATTTTTAAAAATTATCACTAAGATTATTAGAGACTATTGTCATGATGCCACAATTTAGACAGTCTTTACTTGAGTATGTTTAAACGTGAAAAATAGTGGCAGAGCCAAGATGGCCACAAGAAGGGGATCTAGTCTTAGGAGCTCTCTGATAAAATTCATCAGCTAAGGACTCTAACTAAAGTTTCGAGAAAGAGAACCTACAAAGGGACCCAGTGAGGCACTTCTCCTACTCAAGGTAACCTGGGAAAGAGCAGAAAGGCTCTGCTCCCCTGCGGCCTCCCAGAGGGGTGACCCGCCAGAGCCAAAGAACTTCAGCCTCCTGGAGGCAGCCCCAAGGCGCTGGGAGTCTCAGCTCACAGCAGTGGGGGAGTCTCCTGAACTGCACCCCAAGGAGCACCGGGCACAAAGTGGGGGAACAGTGGGGGACCTCTGTCAGAGCAAGCACATGGAGCCCAGCCCTCAAGGCACACAGCAAGAAGCTTGGTCTTTCCCCAGCCCTGATCCCGGAAACAGAAGCAAGTGGAGCCAGTAAGCAGGAGCCCCCCAGGGTATGAGGCCATTGAGCTGAGGGAGGGGAGTGAAGAGAGACTGCAGAGCTCTGTCCTCTGCCTCTGGAACAGGACTCTGGGGCTCTGACCACATTCAGATCCTGATCCCAGTCTAGCCCCCCCCCCAATAGAACAACAGGGTCCCCCCCACCTTGGCCCCGTGGCAGAGAGGGGGGTGCTTATGGTCATTCACAGACCAGGAAGAAGGACAGAGCTTCACTCACTGAGAACCTTGTGGGAGTGTCCCAAAACTTAAGAAGCACCCCCAAACCAGGCCCAGGCCAGGAAAATGAGCAAGCAAAGAAACAAAAGGAAGACTATTGAGAAATATTTTGCAAATGAGCCCCAGAAGGATCAAAATACTCAGTCTGAAGATGAGGAAGCACAAGCTCTTGCATCTAAAGACTCCAAGAAAAACAGAAATTGGGCTCAGGTTATGACAGAGCTCAAAAAAGACTTTGAAAATTAAATGAGGGAGTTGGAACAAAAACTGGGGAAAGAAAGGAGAGAGATGCAGGAAAAATATGAAAATGAAGTCAGCAGTTTAGTCAAGGAAATCCAAAAAAATGCTGAAGAAAATAGCATGCTAAAAACCAGCTTAGGTCAAATGGATAAAACAGTTCAAAAGTTATTGAGGAGAAGAATGCTTTAAAAAGCAAAATTGGCCAGATGGAAAAAGAGATAAGAAAACTCTCTGAGGAAAACAAATCCTTCAGACAAAGAATAGAATTCAGGGAGATTGATGAATTTAACAGAAATCAGGAATCAATACTTCAAAACAAAAAAAAATGAAAAATTAGAAGAAAATGTGAAATATCTCATTGAAAAAACAACTGATATGGAAAACAGACTTAGGAAAGACAATTTGAAAATTATTGGAATACCTGAAAGTCATGATCAGGAAAAGAGCCTTGACATCATTTTCAAAGAATTACTACAGGAAAATTGCCCTGATATTCTAGAAGCAGAGGGCAAAATAGAAATGGAGAGAATCCACCGATCCCCCCGAGAAAGAGATCCAAAAAAACCAAACCCTAGGAATATTATAGCCAAGTTCCAGAACTCCCAAGTCAAAGAGAAAATATTACAAGCAGCCAGAAGGATACAGTTCAAATATCGTGGAGCTACAGTCAGGATCACACAGGACTTAGCAGCAGCCACATTGGAAGCTTGTAGGGCTTGGAATACAATATACCAGAAGGCAAAAGAGCTTAGAATGCAGCCAAAATTTAACTACCTAGCAAGGCTGAATGTCCTCTTCCAGGGAAAAAGATGGACTTTCAATGAAACAGGGGAATTTCAAATGTTCCTTTTGGAATGGCCAGAGCTGAACAGAAGGTTTGATCTTCAGATAAAGGACTCAGGTGACGCATGGAGATTGGAGGATAGGGGGGAAATATGAGGGACTTAATGATGATGAACTGCATGTATTCCTGCATAGAAAAATGACACTGATAATACTCATATGAACCTTCTCAGTTAATAGTGCAGGTAGAGGGAGCTTTTATAGTTGAAACACAGGAGAAAGCTGAATTCGAAGACAAAATATGGTGTAAAAATGGAGTCAATAGAAAAAAAGGGAAATGGAATGGGAGAAAGAAAAAGGAGAGGGGGGAATAGTCCAAGATATTTCACATAAGATTTTTTTTTATTACAATGAGCTATTGCAATGATATGGAAGGGGGGAGGCAAAGGGGAATGAGGGAAACTTTGCTCTCATCAGAGATGGCTAGGAGAGGAAACAGCAAATATACTCAATGGGGTATAGACATCTGGAGTAAGAAGGAGGGGGGAGCAGGGGGAAGGGATGTGAATAAAGGAGGAGAGTATGGACCATGGTGGGAGAGTGGCCAGATATAACACATTTTCTTTCTTACTTCTTGCAAGGGGCTGGGATTGGAAGGCCTGCCCAGGACCACAGGGCCAGATGGATTCTGGGCCTAAGGGGTGGTATGGGGGCTTAGGGCTTCTTGACCCCAGGACCAAGGATCTGTCTGCTGTGCCACTCAGCGACCTTACAGCAGATTCAGAGTGAAAGGAGAGAGAAAATAGAGTACATGGTAGTAGAGAAACAAGAAAGGAGGGAGTTGCAATCACCAATGGCAACGGTGGGAAAATATGGAAGTAACTTTTGTGATGGACTTATCATAAAGAATGAGATCCACCCATGACAGAGTTGTTGGTGTTCGAACAAAGACTCATGCACATTTTTTGTTATTATTATTTGGGGGAGGGTGCAGGGCAAGTGGGGCTGGATGGCCTGCCTGGGGCCACATAGCAGGGTGATCTTTGGGTGTCTGGGGCCAGATTTGGACCCAGGTGCTCCTGGCTCAAGGGCCAATGCTCTGTCTGCCACCCAGCCACCCCTACTATTATTACTATTTTATTTTATTTTGGGTCTTTTTTTCTTTCTTTTTTTTGGTTTTTGCAGAGCAGTGGGGATTGGGTGGCTTGCATGTCACACGGCTGGGTGATTGTTGGTTTTATGAGGGGGTGCTCCTGGCTCCAGGGCTGGTGCTTCATCCATTGTGCCACCTGGCCATATCTACAATTATTACTATTATTTTTTTTATTTTAATGTTTTTCTCTCCCCTTTACATTTTTCGCCCAAACAAGTCTATCTATATTCATGGGGGGAGGGGTATTTTGTTTACTTGTAAACAAGAATATTTTATTAATGTAAAAAAACATTTGTACAAAATGAGAATAAAAAATAAATTAAAAAAATGCGAAAAATCATAACTAGCTATTTTTTGGAAAATAAAAGGGAAGCGAGAGAAAGATATTGTATAATTTACCCTATTTGTACATCTACCAATTTCAGCAAGGTTGGGAATCCTTGTCAGTCTTGTGTCCATGTTTATTTTGAAAAGAATCTACTTCTCCACTCTTTCTGATATAGGAAAGAAAATTGGGGGGGGTGTTTATATGGACTTTTATCTGATAAAAATATTTTATGTGATAATTTGTGGTTATGATAATGATGAAATACTAAAGATAAGAGCTGAATTCACATCTTGAACTAATTTAATCTTAATAGACTCATTTTTGAAACCCTACTATATATAATATGTATTTGCAATATATAATTACTGTGCTAAATTATGGTAACTACCTTTTACACCAGGATGATTTTTAACTGTTTTAAATTTTAAATAATAGAAGACAAGAATGCATTGTAAAGTCATTTATGTAATACTTTTTGCAAGGTCTGGTAATTTTTTATTTGCTAACTCACATATAGAGCTATGAAAATATAGCAGCAACAAGATACATTCCATCACAACTCAACTTTCACTGGTTAGGAAGATTTGCTATGAAAGGAAGAAACAGGGACATGGTTATAACACTATCAATACTGATCAATCCTTAGGTCTACGCATAAATGACCACAGGTATAAGAGGATGAAGCATCCTCAAATCCATTTGGTTTCAGATGAGTAGTATAAGCAGATAAGTCTATACTGAGTTACTATAGTCCGGATCAGAATTATTCATAGGGGAAGGTTTTTTTGCACCAAGCACCTGAGGCAAGAGGGTCTTATTTGAGCCTTTCCAAGGTTGCACTCCTAAGCTTTTAGTCAAGGACAGATATCCACTGATTTTATATCCATTTGAGCTGCTGTCTTGTTTCTTAAAATGGTGAAGCATTGACTTAAGGAAACTAAAACTTGAATTGAAAACTCAAAAAAAAAAAAAAATCAGAGTACAGCCTTTGAGGATTTTACCTCACATTGCAAGTTTCATTAATCTAAGGATTGATTACTTTTGATCAGTATTGATAGTGTTATAATTATGTCCCTGTTTCTTCCTTTCATAGCAAACCTTCCTAACCAGTGAAAGTTGAGTTGTGATGGAATGTATCTTGGTACTGCTATATTTTCATTGCTCGGCAGTGATTTAGGATACAACATATAAGATCTTACAGTTTTCAGTCTGAGATCATACTCATTTCCATACTCTAAACAAATACATGAATGCAAACTTGCCCTTGTCATCTGTCTGTTCCCAGTTATGGATTCATGCATAAGAGATGGTCCATGAAATAGTTCCCGATGTTATGAGGCTTATTGAACAATGATTCAAAAGTATGTGAAATGAAAATATAAACCTCTTTATTAGATGAAATTAAAATAAGAAACTTAGAATTTTAGTGCAGTCAGTTTTCTTAGAAAATACTAACATGGAATATCTTATGTTACATCCAAGGAAAAGTCAATTTTATTTAGGTTTATTATTTAAAAGAGGATTAATACCTATTTTAAAGCATGTCCAGAATTGCAACTATATGTTATTATAAGATAACTATTCTTTGCATACAGTTTGGAATTAATTACTTAATTTGCTGGCTAATCTATTTTCATGAATTTTTTTGGCTACAATATTAGTACAATTCATGACTTTTAAATATATTCATTTGTGAGTTGGAGGTGGTCTTATCAAAAAGAGAAGGGGTTCACATAAGGTTTATCAGTCTATTTGCCACCTAAAGAAAGAATTAAATATGATTTAATTATAAAAAATGGGATACACTGAAAATTTTGAAGTTTCAAATCAGCATTAAAATTTTGTAAAAGAAATTTAGAACACAAGCAGGTAATTACATGTTAAATTATTTTCAGAGCTCTGCCTTCTTTGGTATTTTAAAGTATTTAGTTCTTCATTTTACAGTTGATATATGCATTTCTTCAATGTATCAGTGTGATAATTTGTTAAATTACATAAACGTTAATTATACGGACATCATTGAGACTTTAGAAAGGCACTCTCGGCTCTACTTTGCTTCATTTTTGCCTCAATTCTCCTGTGTTCACTTGCATCTCCTAAGGTCAGCTAAATTATTTGCAGCATGAAGAGATCAGTGATTAGCAGAAGAGTTGGATTTTGATAATTAACTCCTTAAATGCCAATTCAATTCTGAACTAAAGAAACCTGACTTAAACAGTTACAGGAAAAAAAAAACATTCTTATAGGGTAAACCTAAATTTCAAAAGGACTCATTCAGAGTCTCACAGATTTTTTAAAAAAAGATTTTCCCTTTAGTTTGTTGTTAGCAATGTTTATTTCATAAATAAATATAAAAGAAACCTGGAGAATTTAAGAACTTTAATTCTCTAAAATTTGAAGCAAGCTATGTATTCCAAATTTAATGATCTTCTTATGACTCTGTTATTGATAATATCAGAACCACAATGGAATGGTCTTAATTTTCTTTAGGAGAAAGAAAAATTTAAAGTATGTACTAAATTGAATTAAGATCTGTATTATGAAACCACAGAATCCACTCTACTTAAAAGGAGCCCTCTTCCAAGCTACCATAAGGATGGAATATGATCCAGATTATCCAAAAGAATTGCTACGAGGACTAGTCGACTATATGTGAAACCTGGGAACCAAAATGAAAAGTGTTGATTAAATAAACATTCAAAGTTGGTTTCTAGTACAATACAAAAATGTTATTAGTTAATGTTGGGGATCATTATTGAATTATCTTGATCTTTTCACAAGTATCTATACTTGCTGAGTTCTCAGTTGCCTTGAGACATGTAAATCGTTTTTTCTACATATAGTCTGTGGTACTGGAAAGTTGTATTATAACTTGTGCTATGGTCAACAACTGTTATTCTTTTTTCAGCTTTGCATTATTTCTGTGCTAAAGCCTGTTTTGAAGTGACACAGAAAAAAAAAAAACAACCAAAACAAAACATATGTGAGAAGTGTTCCTAGGGTTGGTGATGATTGTGTTAAAGGATTAGCTTATAGGTAAGGGATCTATGAGAGATATGTATTTCATTGGTTAAAAGGGTGAATTGAAATATCAACATAAATTTTATTGATCCTATTAATGATTGATTTTGCCCTATAAATTAGGGTGAAATTGCTTTTCTGTAACTGCTTAAGTCATATTTCTCTGTCTCTGAATTTAGTTCAGAGTTCAATTGGCATTTAATGAGTTAATTATAGAAATCCAGCACTTCTGTTAATCACTAATCTCTTCTAAGAATTTAGCTGATCTTTGGGGATGAAAGTGAACACAAGGGGATTGAACCCAAATACTTCACCTCACCAAACTATTTTTCAAGAATGTTTGGTTATCATGTATTTGGGCTCCTAAAAGGGCAGGAGAGAATTACCACTAGCCCCAATAGCAGAATTCTGACCAATTTTTTTCCTTGTGCCACAGCTCCAGAACCAGTCATGTTTCCATCAATCACATGATACCATCTACCTAGTTCTATTCTTTGTTCTGCACTCTACAAAATGTATAAAATAACTCTCCAGTTGTTCTAGAAGTTTGGTATAAAAGATGACATTTCAATAATCTGTGAACTGACAGACAGTATGATATAGTAATACATTTTATCTTTTTTTTCAAAGGATTGTCTCCATTTATCATTTTGTCATTGAAAAATAGTGCATCATATCATTCCTGAAAAGAGGTCAATTTAACAAAACTGTCTTTGCTGTCTTCTCCATTGCTATCTATCTATGTTGCATGGAGGATAGAGAGTTGGAGTCCAGGAGTTTGAATCCAGGATCAGACACTTGCCACTTATTGGCTGTGTGACCTTGAGCAAGTCACTTAACTGTGAATGTCTCATATTTAGGGTCATTCCCAGTCATCCTGATTCCTATCTCCAGATGGCTCTGGAGAAGAAAGTGAAGTTGGTGACTTAGTACAGCATCCTCTCATTCAAATCCAATTCATATACTTGTCACGACATCACCTCCTGATATCGTGGTGTTCTTCAAAAAGGAAGGACAAACATTATCTACATTTGTAAATCACAGGAAATCATGCTTCCTTACTCCATAAAGAGAAACAATTGATAGACATTTTCAACTGTACCTCCATAGTCAAGAAAAACTGTGGTTTCAACATCCCATTCAATTACAATGCCAACTCAATTTCTGAAATAGAATGAGAATAATTAAGAATCGTGTTTTTAGGAATTAGAGCTCAAAATGATGTTTTAAAAAATGAGAGGTAAACAATAAAAGAGCATCAGGATAGGCTAAATGAAAAGACAATATAAAATATTTTTCAAACTTTAATGCTCTATACAAATACTAGATAAGATATTAACATCATCATTAATGTTCCTTTTATATTCTAAACCCTACAATTCTTTGACTTTATTCTGTACTGATCTACTCATCACTCTAAATATAGTTGTTTCTAATAATGGAAATAGAAAGTTGAGCCATGGAACATCCTGGAAAAAGAGTCTTGTAATCTTTTCTTTCACCAGAGTGAATAGAAGAAATGGAGAATTTGGGAATCACCACTGATAAGAACAAATGGACTGATTGCAGGGAAACATGCAACTAACAGAGTCGTTGTGGGCATCAACCATTGATGATATTCCTCAAAATGAAAGAGATAAAATGAAACAATTGAATTGATTGTGAAGAAGACGACATAGGTGCTAACCAACACCAAGATGGTACAGGTGGCTCTAATTGCAGGAGACCTTCTTTTGGATTGTATGAAGCTATGAATATGTTGGACTTGTTGATGGTGTCTTTGCAAGAAAAGTACCAGGTAAGCACTGGTCATGACCATAAATCCTATGCACATAAAATCTGGAATACAGTAAACAATTATATATAGTGAGACTTCAAATGAGGCTGACGAAAAATCTGAACAGAATCCCAAGTTCCATCTCCTCGTGTTGTTATGATTTTCTATCAAACTCTTCATATCCACCAACATATACATATTTATCAGGATGTGTAGAATCCAGCAGCAAAGGCAGAAGTGGAAAATGTACTTTGAGGTGTAGGTTTTGAGTTTTGACCATAGAGAAGAGGAATTGGAACTGATGGAGGTAATTTGAAAACCACTCAATAAACAGGTGATGTTAACAGAAAGACTCCGTGACACTCGGTGGAGGAAAATAATAATTCTACAGCCCACACGATCCAAGAGAAATTTCAGTCCCAAACTAACCATTGTCTGAGGGACACCTTTGGAAGTAAGTACTATGAAGTTGGCCAAAGCCAAGTGGGAAAAAATGGCGTCTATGGGTCTCAGCCTGTTACCAGTTAGGAGAGTAATGGTAAAGTGATAAAGCAGGAAGAAGTTCCCCAGTAGACCCGCTCCTGTCTGCATGAAGAAGACAAGACCTAGAACTAAGTCAAGAAAAATAATTCTCTCACTGACTAAAGTAAAGCTGTCCTCAGAGCCAGAGAGAGAAGAAGAAAAGTAAAAAGAAAGTGAATTTTCAAACATGTCAAGATAAGTTTTACTTTGGAGACTGAGTCAGCCTTCCGATGCTCAATCCGATTCGTATTTTCCTAGGCTTCCTTTGGTACTTGTCAGCTAGGCGGTGCAGTAGATAGAGAGCACTGGCCTTAGAGTCATAAGGATAGGAATTTGAATCCAGTCTCAGATACTTGCCACTTACTAGCTGTGTGACCTTGGGCAAGTCACTTAACACTGATTACCTCACATCCGGGGCCATCTCCAGTTATCCCGATTAGCTTCTGGCCACTGCACCCAGAAGGCTCTGGAGGAGAAAGTGAGACTGGTGTCTTAGCACAGCCCCCCTCACTCAAATACAATTCATGTGCTTATCATGGCATCACCTACCTGATGTATGTCCTTCTTTGAAAATGGAGGACAAACATTATTATTATTAGAAAGTAATATAGGTGAAAGCATCCCAATTTCACTAGATTATCAGAAAACTTTTTTTCAGTTGCTGAGATTAATCAATATGGTTGGAGAAAAATGCACAATATTTTTCCCTGAAATTCCAGAATGGAAAGACAATTATTACAATTCACAGTTGAAACAGGCTAAAATGACTAAGTTGATTAGATCATTAAATATACTAAATCTAATAGCTATATGAAGTTTTAATAATGAAGAGAAAATTCTTTTAAGTAAACAAGGAAGAAAATTATGCATTATTCATGTGCTTGATCAAAAGAATGTGGATATGTTTACAGAGGATCCCTAGGAGATAAATACAATCATATTGGGATAAATAAAAAGTTCTAAAGATAACAAAACTTATTTGATATTGAAAATAAAAATGGAACACACAAATGTCTTCATAAAAGGTGAAATCTAAAAGAATATCCCATCACATTAGACATCAGCAAAAAAAATCATATAAAAATTTCCTAATATGTTGTGAACATGGAAATTGAGTAAAATTTGTCACACTCTAAATCCATGTAAATAATAAGAAATTTAATGATGAGTATTTTGTTAAACATTAGACAAACAATGATATAAGATCAAGAAAACAATACAAATAAAACCAATATAAGATAATAAATAATTTTCCATAAAAGCAAGATTTGATTTAAAAAAGAACATGAAAGGAAAATGTAATTATTAAAAGTAGTTTTGTTTAACAAAAGGAAACTCAAAAATTATATTTTGAAAGGATAAATGGAGGAACAGAACAAAGTTAAAGTGAAAAGTATTCAAAAAATATTCCATGAAATTTGATAATTTAAATAATTGGATGATTTCTGAGATTCAAAATTGTAAAATAAACATGACAAGAAGTAGATGACCTAGAGTTCATCTGGATTAATGAGGTTCCCAAATCAATGGAAAAATTGATAACAAAAATGCAAAAATTCAAAAATTATTATACTACATGACAGGATAAATAAAGCCATATCAAAATTTCCATAGCAAACAAAAGTCAAGAGAATCAAGAAACTAAAAAGAAAATGAAATGGAGAGGTGAAATTTGCTTTACCAAGTCTACAGAAGTGTAATCTAGGAAGCAGTGTGGTGCTATGGGTAGAGGGACTGCGTAGCCAATATGGACAGATGTTTTCAATGGTGACCTCTGGCACATAGTCAATAGTGATCCTGGGAAAATCACCAGACCATACCCCAATCTTAGACTGAAAAGACCAAAAAGGTATTGAATGGTGGTGGTGAGGTAATCTCTGCCCTGGGAGTTTCTTATGTCAATGAAATCTAAGGGCAGAATGACTACATATTACTGTTGTTGCTTTTGTTTTTATTGATTGTGGAATTATTTTTTTGTTGTTACTGTTTTAATTAATAGGAAAACTATAAAAAATAAATAATTCAGAAATGGAACTGAATAAGTTCATTGATTTATGACTTTAAGGCAAGGAATAATATTAGAGGTAGAAATCAGATTCATTAAGTTATAATGATATATATGGAGAATTAATAGAGGAAGTTTGTTTACCCTTGAGGAATTCATATCAAAAGAATTCCATATTTTAAGTCAAAAAATTGGTTTCACACCCCAATTGTTCAATATAATAGTATAGATATGACATTGAACAAAGAATTCTAACCTTAATTTCTTCATATATAGTCTATAGAGTAGGTGAAATGTAAATAATTTTCATCGTCCCCTTTTATTTAAAATGAGATGGTTAGAGTAAATTATGTAAAAATTACCTTCTTGATCCAACTCTAATGATCTTATAAAATGTATAATGAAAAAATGAAAATATACAGAAACAATTTTCTTCATCATTCCCAAATAAAACTTTTTACTAAGTACTTAAAGTAGAGTGCAAGTTTCTTGAAAGCAAGCATCAATTTTTTTTAAAATCACTCTCAACTAGACAAATCATTTTTCCATTCCAATTCACACAAGCACATTGGCTACCTAGAGGATGTCACTCCTCCAATATCTAAGGACAATTCTGAGGGTTTGGAGTTTTCTGGTATACTCATGAGTATCCATCTACTCTGGATTCATAATAAATTAATCAATCAGAATAGCTCAATTATCTTTAAAAAAAAAGTATTTCCTAAGAAATAAATACAAAAAGAAGTCATATCATACTGGTACCTTCCTAGAGATACTGCTTCCTCAAAGATTTTGCTAATGATCCCAATTGTAGATGGAAACTCTGAAGGATCTTCCAATCAATTGATCATTGTCTTCTTGGACATAAGTTCAGTAAAGAATAACCACAAGAGAAATAGAAGTAATGTTTCCTAAGGGAGCATTGATAATCAATGGGAAAAGGATAATTAAACTTGCCACATAGCAACTTTCTCACTTTTAGAAAAGAATGTCCCTATTGTATGAAAACCACCTTTGATGCAGCACTTCATTAGCTCTGATGATTTGTTAACCAAAAGTCTTTTTATCACTAAAACCCTCGGCTTCACAATGTCTAGAAGTAAACTCCCCAAAGTTCCATTTATTGGAATGAGGTGAGGCAGGGAATTTAAGTATATTATTCCTATGAACCAGTAAGGACAGATATGACTGTTCTCTAAGGACAGGGATGGTTTCATTGTCTAGAATTAGGAATATAACTCCTAGGAATACATGGTAGGGAAAATTGGACAGGTTGAGCTAGATGGTGCAGTCAATAGGACATCTGCCCTAGAGTCATGAGAACCTGGGTTCAAATCCAGCCTCATACACTTAATAATTGCCTAGCTGTGTGACCTCTTAACCCCATTACCTTAAATAAACAAAATTTAAAAGTAAATAAGTAAAAGGTTTGCTTTCTGTATCTCTACCTTATGCCAACAATAGTCAACAATGTTATGCCGATGTTGGTCAACAACAGTTTTATTAAAAAAAACTAGAATATCATATCTCTAAATTTCAAAGGGGAAACAGTTATGTTCATCAAATATTAGAGTTATCATGTTTTTATGTTCCTAGGACAGAGAATTGTTGAATTATTTAAAATGCACTGATATTTTAATTTATGAAAAACAGTTAAACCATGCTCTGATTTGTAATTTGAAAATTCATATCGAATAGATTCCAGTTGAGTCACAAATAAAGTCACTAGAATTTACAATGTCACAAATTTCTAAAGAAGAACAAACAGACTCTCCTTCCCTCCCCTGGGGAGAATTAGAAATAGATTTGCAATTACGTTTTTGAAATATTTGAATCTTTCATCTGAAGAGTCCATATTAAAACTTCATTCATTCATTTATTTCAATCATTCCTTTTGATCCTTTACCCTTAGATGATCAGAGTATAGCCAAAAGGAAGCCTGTCTGAATCACCAATCCACAGTACAATTATTGACAAATTATTCTCTATGCCATATTAAAACAAATAAAACAAGAAATACAGCTTTGATATTTTTTACTCTACCTAGAGGATCAAGGAAGAAAAAGTTTTTATTATTGTCAAAACATTTCATGAACTGTGAGAATTTAAAACAAAATTAAACCAAATAAAAAACAGAAAGCTAACTAAAACAGAACAAAGATGATAGTGAACCGAGAAGCAGTTGCTTCAAATGAAAGATCTCCCTAAAATGTACTATCCATGTCTTTGAATAGACATCTTCATTTTAAAATTCCTGTAAATAAGTCCCTGCGAATCAGTCAAGGTATTTCTAAGCTATCTATACAGATGCAAAAATGAAGAATTTTATCGATAATCCTGATTGACTCATTCATGATGCCTATAAAATGGTTCACCAAAAATTTCAGTCTACTCCCAGGGTTGGTTTCATTCTGCTGATTACTTATGTTCTACTTTATTCTCTGAATAAACCAGAGTCTCTGTCTGAAGATTCTGCCTTCCCCTTAGTCAAGATTCTCCCAGATGTAGACTAAAGCCACCGTGATAGAGGCACCTTAAAAGGATCAATATAAGAAATTCCAAAAATAAACTTTTCAGGCTTTCTTACAGGAATCTGGAAGACAATCTTTCAGTAAATAATCACTGTTCAATCTCACACACATGCTCAGGCAGATTTCTATAATTTTGTCCTAATCACTTTGGATATAATTTTGATTTAAAAATTTAAAGTACTATCATGAGACATTTTATTGTTTTGTTGGATTCTAGTTTCTTACTATATGTTTCTTCCTTAAGCATGTGATTTCTCTCTCATCACATACACCTTAGATCAACGCACACTATGGGTATGATGTAAAAACTTAACAGACTATATCTTCTATGGAGGGAGGTGGGGAGAGGGAAGCAAGTTTGTGGGGGAAATTGTACCAACTCAAAGTAAATAAAATCTTTCAAAAATTAAAAAAAAGAAAAAATGAAAGACATTTTAAAGAGAAATTAATATTTATTGCTACAGAGGGCAAAATGGCCTGATCTGAAACAGGGAAGTCAGACAGGTTTAATAAACCTTACCTAGAGGATTCACCTCTGATGTGTCAGTTTCCTTTTCATCCATATGTGGACTCAGAGGAGTTGCAGTCATTCCATTTCTAAATTGTTAGGGAAGTTGTAGCAAGGTGAATCTCAAATACCAGGTTGATGTGCTAAGGGGGAGTACATAATTTTAGATACTAACTGAAAAGGAATTGGCACATTTATTTATACTGTCTTGGATTTCACTAACTAGAAAGTGACTGACTCTCCAATCCAAAACTTTGTCTTTCTTTAAGTACAACTTGGGTCCCACTATTCAGCCCTTTCAAGAAAGCTTCCATAGCCAATAAGAAGCATTCTACAAAGAATATAGTGCAATATTAAAACTTTTCAATGGACTAGAGATAGGGGGTGGGTGTCATTTGACATTCAAAAACAAAATAAATATTACTAACTAGTAGTATAATCTATGTTCAAGGAAAGAAAATAGAAAAGGAACATATAGTACCTTTGGCAACTGTTACAGATGCAGTTTATGCAAGTGTGGCAAAACAGAAGAAATTTTGCATTTCATTTTGCTAGAGAGATGGTGGCCACCAATATTCTTTTTTTATCCCCTTCATAGGATTGTGTCAGATGATTCAACAAGTTATTTCACCTTTATCATCAAAGATTAAAATGGAATGTAAGAGATATTCCCTCCCATGATCTATGGTCCTATGAAAAGAAATGGTTTAGCTATAATGAAAATGGGATTTGAGATTGAATAATATAGGCATAGTGGATAGAGCACTGTCCCTGGAGTTAGGAGTACCTGAGTTCAAATCTGACCTCAGACACTTAAGTACCTAGTTGTGTGGTCTTGGGCAAGTCACTTAACCCCAATGCCTTGTAAAAAAACCTAAAAAAAAAAGAAAATGGAAATATATATGCTGAATATATATTAGGGATATAAGTGAAATTTGAATAAAAATAATAATCAGGGGAACAGTGCCTTGGAGTATGATGAAAGACCTCCACTATGTCTCCTTAAGATTTTGTGGGAAAATACCAGAACTTTCTTCAGACTACCTTCCCTATTGTCAGAAAAATAGAGACTTTGGATGCTAATTCCACCCCCCCCTTAATTTGCAGGAAAAGAAGAGACACTATGTTTTTAATTTCCTGACTAATCATATGTAGAAACCCACTCACTTGACTAGCTCCTTCTGATGAAGCAACGAACTGGTCTCTCTCACTCAGAAGATCAATATAAGTGGGGGGCAGACAGAACACAGTTATAATGCTGCCTGCCTCCAGAGATGTGATTATCTTGTTAACTACAAGTCAAGGAACATTGACTTCATGAGAAGTCATAAGTGTCACCAAAGCCATTAAACTTTGTCCCAGGTGCAAATTAGCAGCAGCTACTTTTATTGATTAATGATACTACAGCCATTAATAATGAGTATGGTCAAAAATTATTTTAAAAAATACAGCTGGGAATAGCTTGTGATAAAATATGACAGGTTCCCAAAGAGAGAATGAGACTTCAATAAGAACACTAAGGGATAGAGATGAGGGAAACACTGAAGGCCAGATGGGTCATCATCAGGATTTTTCTTGGTCTCTCCTGGATTTTCAACTATTTTCTGAGTTTTCTCTGCTGAGCATCTTCCCTCCTATTCATTTAAGTTCCTGTCCTGCCATTTCAGTCACTAGCTATAACTTGCTACAAAGGGTCAATGTAATTAAAGATGCTATATATACTCATCTACCCAGACAAATTATCACTCAAACCTCTCAGTTTCCAAAACTTTCCCTTTTACCTACTGACACATAACATGTCATTCATAAAGTGAAAGCTTGGATTGTAGGAACAGAAGGGGAGAGGAGATCCATTCCAACAGATATATCTGTAAAGGCAAGATTCTTGAAATTGAAAACAAGGGGCAACTAAGTGATGCAGTGCATAGAGTGTGGGCCCTGGACTCAGGAGGATCTGAGTTCAAATCTGCACTCAGACAGGTAATAATAGCCTAGCTAGGTGAATTTGGGCAGTCACTTAACCCCATTACCTTAAACAAATAATTTTTTTTGAAAAAGAAATTGAAAGTACAATGAACTTTGAAAACTTAAATCTGAGTTTCAGCTTAGAAATTTGATAGGTTCATGATCCTGACTGAGTCAAGTAATCTGAGAATCATTTTTCTCCTATTTAAAATTAGGCAAATAGTAAAAGTTTAATCAGAGAATGTAAAAAGATGTTTTTGGAGTGACAGTACTGACTTCATGGATAATTGACCTCTGAGATCATGGGTGATTCACTTAATCTCTCTGAGATTCACTTCCTTCATCATCAGACCTAACCCTGTAGAATTTTTCCTCTCTTCCTTAGGAATCTAACCTGGAAGGGTGACCTTATTTCCCTCTCATTTCCAGGACCCTTTTATGTTTTGGGTTCCTCTATTAGAATGTCAGTTCTTTGAGGGCAGAAATTATCACATTTTGTTTGTGTAAAAACCCCAAACAAAAAATAGGTCGGGATCAAAGGAAGTCAAAGTCAGATCTAATGAGATATTTGTAAAATACTTAGCATAGTGCTTGAGACATCAATTATATAAACTCAAATAGTTGGGACTTTTGCACTTGGTTGACTTTAGATAAATTTTCACATTGGAAGGTTAGGGTCTTTGGGGTTCTGTTCAAGACAGTAGAGTTTTGAGGAACTCTCCAGAGGAAGATAATGAGAAGAGAAGAGAGTGACAGAAATCTTCTTATGGCAACACAGCAATTGTGAAAGTCAGTATCCAGGATATCTGCAGTTTCTATCCTCAAAACCATGAGTAATGATCCCTCAATGGAAAAGTCAAGATGTATATGACTGTAACAGAATTCAAAGAGGAAAAATAAAAGACTAGAGTAATGGACAATCTTTTCTCTGTTCCTCCATTCATCTATTCATCCAGTTGCTTAAATGTGTGTTTTAGTTCTGTTGAAAATAATTTAGAAAGATTTACTTTTATAAATATCTATTGCTGATCATAACATAAGTAGACTGGAGTGAGGAGATTATAGATGAGGTATTGAAAAGTAATACAATAATCCATTGTCAAACAATTTATTACTAGTAGATATGTAAATGTGGACTCCCTTGCCCTTAAATCTCACAAATGGTGGGCAAGGCTTCTGGTGGGATGCCTACTTAGAAGGACAGCTCAGAGTTTGGTCTTTGTCTGAGAGATGATTTCTGTATTCAGGAGATGGAGTGGCTTGGGTAAGGGAGAGCCAACAGACCATGCTAATGGATAAAAATATGTGGAAAATCGTGTAAAAAATAAGACTTCAAGTAGTGTACATTATGCACACCCTTGAACACCAAAGATGATTTCATGTTTGATACTGAAGATGACATGGAAAATACTGAAATCTAGTGAATAGGAAAGGGACATAGTCAGACAAAAGCTTTTGGAAGATCAATTTGATAGATGAATGAAAAGTACACTGGAGTGAGCAGAGACCTGTGTAAAGAAAGCAAGATTACTGTTACCCTGTCAGAATGAAAGCATTCTTTGTTCCTATGGAATTTAGACAATTCTATACATTTAGGGCTGTGTAGCGCCCATCTGCAGCAATTTGGTGGTTGGTCTTGTATATAAGAACAGGAAAAATAAATATAATGAAGACATAGTACAGATATTAGTACAGCTGATATTTGTTGAAGGTGAGAATTTAAGAGAAACTTGAAGGAATAGATGAATGTCAAGAAGCAGAGATAAGAGAGAATGTTCTAAGTATGACAGATAGTCATTGATGGCTTCTATATTCAGGATATGGAATGGCTTGGGCACAGGAGAGCCAACAGAACATGTCAATGGATAAAAATATGTGGAAAATGGTATAAAAAGTAACTATTAGTGTAGTTCATTTGTGAGTAATGACCTGCCTAAGGATGAAGGTAATGGCACAAGATAAAAAAAAAGAATATTTGAGGAGTTATGAAAGCAAACTATACAAGCCTCAGAATGAGATTGGAAATGAGAAGAGAAGTGGGACGATTTGAAGGTGCTATCAGAGTTGTGAACCTGAATAAGTTAGAAAATGATGGCACCTTCAGCAGTAATAGAGAAGAGAGAAAGAGGGGTATTGGTGCAAAAAAAATAATGAGTTCTTTATTTACATTTGAATTGAACATCCTACTGGACAGACAGTGACATCAGATAGGCAGTTAGAACCTCGAGATTATAGACATTGGTACAAATTGATTAGAGAACATTTCTGTAGAGATTACAATTAAATATATTAAAAACTAAATGTGTTATAAGCATATAATGGGAGTCAGATCAAGTCTAAAATTTCTTAATGTTGAGAATAAAGACTATATATTGATAGTCATGAACATTGTTGTGTATCCTTTTAGTTTTTCTCTTTTTCCCCTTAATTTGGAGTTGGGACTCCATAGCCTAGGACTGCTATTGATTCTAATCATAGGTTCAGTTAGTAATTGATGCCAACTAGGCTTGATTCTCTTCCCTGAAAGCTCCACATGATGATTTTGGAAATATGGGTCAAGAAAAGTGTCTATTGCTAGTAAGGAATATGTTTTATTTTTTTCTTTTTATTAATATTTGATTTATTTGATTTTTCAAGTATATTCAATGGTAGTATTTACTAATCAAATCAGTTTTTTCAAGGTTTTGAGCATTACATTTTCTCCTTGCCTCCCTTCACCCCCCCCACAAAAGAAAGTAATCTGATATAGGTTCCACATTTATAACTATGCTAAACATAAATCCAAATTGAGCATGTTGTGAGAGAAGAATCAGATCCAAATGGAAGAAAGAAAACATTAGGGAGAAAAAATAACATAATACATAATACAATTTATAATAATTGAAGGTAGGGGCAGAGCCAAGATGGCGACATGAAGGGATCGAGTCTTAGGAGCTCTCTGATAAAACTCATAAACTAAGGACTCTAACTAAACTTTAGAGAGAGACAGAACCCAGAACGGGACCCAGTGAGGCAGTTCTCCTACTCAAGGTAACCTGGAAAAGAGCAGAAAGGCTCTGCTCCCCGGGCCAGAGGGGCGGCCCGCCAGAGGGGTGACCCGCCAGAGCCAAAGACCTTCAGCCTCCCAGAGGCAGCCCCAGGGCGCTGGGAGCCTCAGCTCACAGCAGTGGGGGAGTCTCCTGAGCTGCACCCCGGGGACAGCACAAAGTGGGGGAACACCTGGGGACCTCTGCCAGAGGGAGCACATGGAGCCCAGCCCTCAGGGCACACAGCCAGCAGCCTGATCTTTTGGCAGCCTAGACCTGGAAACAGAAGCAGGTGGAGCCAGTAAGCAGGAGCCCCCAGGGCATGAGCCCATTGAACTGAGGGAGGAGAGTGAAGAGAGAGAGAGACTGCGGAGCTCTGTCCTCTGCCCTTGGAACAGGACTCTGGGGCTCTGACCACATTCAGATCCTGATCCCAGTCTAGGCCACCCCCATAGAACAGCAGGGCCTCCCCTACCTCAGCCCCGTGGCAGAGGGGGGCGCTTATGGTCATTCACAGACCAGGAAGGAGGACAGAACCTCACACAGAGACCCTTGTGGGAGTGTCCCAAATGCTCAGGAAGCACCCCAAAAAAACAGGCTTAGGCTGGGAAAATGAACAAAGAAACAAGAGGAAGACCATTGAGAAATATTTTGCAAATGAGCCCAAGAAGGATCAAAATACTCAGTCTGAAGATGAGGAAGCACAAGCTCTTGCATCTAAAGACTCCAAGAAAAACAAAAATTGGGCTCAGGCTATGATAGAGCTCAAAAAAGACTTTGAAAATCAAATGAGGGAGTTGGAAGAAAAACTGGGAAAAGAAAGGAGAGAGATGCAGGAAAAACATGAAAATGAAGTCAGCAGCTTAGTCAAGGAAATCCAAAAAAATGCTGAAGAAAATAGCATGCTAAAAACCAGCTTAGGTCAAATGGATAAAACAGTTCAAAAAGATATTGAGGAGAAGAATGTTTTAAAAAGCAAAATTGGCCAGATAGAAAAAGAGATAAGAAAACTCTCTGAGGAGAATAAATCCTTCAGACAAAGAATAGAATTCAAGGAGATTGATGAATTTACCAGAAATCAGGACTCAATACTTCAAAACCAAAAAAATGAAAAATTAGAAGAAAATGTGAAATATCTCATTGAAAAAACAACTGATATGGAAAACAGACAGGAAAGATAATTTGAAAATTATTGGAATACCTGAAAGTCATGATCAGGAAAAGAGCCTTGACATCATTTTCAAAGAATTACTGCAGGAAAATTGTCCTGATATTCTAGAAGCAGAGGGCAAAATAGAAATGGAGAGAATTCACCGATCCCCCCAAGAAAGAGATCCCAAAAAACCGACCCCCAGGAATATTATAGCCAAGTTCCAGAACTCCCAAGTCAAAGAGAAAATATTACAAGCAGCCAGAAAGACACAGTTCAAATTTCATGGAGCTGCAGTCAGGATCACACAGGACTTAGCAGCAGCTACATTGGAAGCTCATAGGGCTTGGAATACAATATACCAGAACGCAAAAGAGCTTAGAATGCAGCCAAGACTGAACTACCCAGCAAGGCTGAATGTCCTCATCCAGGGAAAAAGATGGACTTTCAATGAACCAGGGGAATTTCAAAGGTTCCTTTTGGAATGCCCAGAGCTGAACAGAAGGTTTGACCTTCAGATACAGGATTCAGGTGAAGCATGGAGATTGGAGGAGATGGGGGAAATATGAGGGACTTAATGAGGATGAATTGCATGTATAGAAAAATGATACTGATAATATTCATATGAACCATCTCAGTTAATAGAGCAGGTAGAGGGAGCTTTTATAGTTGAAGCGCAGGAGAAAGCTGAATTCGAAGATAAAATATGGTGTAAAAATGGAGTCAATAAGAAAAAAAGGGAAATGGAATGGGAGAAAGAAAAAGGAGAGAGGGAATATTCCAAGCTATTTCACATAATAAGATTTTTTTTTATTACAATGAGCTATTGCAATGATATGGAAGGGGGGAGGCAAGGGGGAATGAGGGAACCTTTGCTCTCATCAGAGATGGCTAGGAGAGGAAACAGCAAATATACTCAATGGGGTATAGACAACTGGAGTAAGAAGGAGGGGGGAGCAGGGGGAAGGGGTGGGGATGTGAATAAAAGAGGAGAGGATGGACCATGGGGGGACAGTGGTCAGATATAACACATTTTCTATTTTTACTTCTTGCAAGGGGCTGGGATTGGATGGCCTGCCCATGACCATAGGGCCAGATGGATTCTGGGACTAAGGGGTGGTATGGGGACTCGGCTTCTTGGCCCCAGGACCAGGGATCTGTGTGCTGTGCCATTCAGCAACCCTACAGCAGAGTCAGAGTGAAAGGAGAGAGAAAATAGAGTACATGGTAGTGGAGAAATAAGAAAGGAGGGAGTTACGATCAGCAATGGCAACGTTTGAAAAATATGGAAGTAAATTTTGTGATGGACTTATCATAAAGAATGTGATCACTCAGGACGGAGTTGATGGTGTTGGAACAAAGACTGAATCACATTTTTTTGTTATTATTATTTGGGGGAGGGTGCAGGGCAAGTGGGGCTGGGTGGCTTGCCCGGGGCCACATAGCAGGGTGATCATTGGGTGTCTGGGGCCGGAGTGGGACCCAGGTGCTCCTGTCTCAAGGGCCAATGCTCTGTCTGCCACCGAGCCCTACTATTATTACTATTTTATTTTATTTTGGGTCTTTTTTTTCTTCTTTTTGTTTTTTAGCAGGGCAGTGGGGACAGGTTGGCTTGCATGTCACATGGCTCGGTGATTATTGGGTTTATGAGGCTGGATATGGACTCGGGTGCTCATGGCTCCAGGGCTGGTGCTTCGTCCATTGCACCACCTGGCCATACCTACAATTATTACTATTATTTTTTTAATTTTAATTTTTTTCTCCCCCCTTTACTTTTTTGCCCAAGCAAGTCTATCTATATTCATGGGGGGAGGGGTATTTTGTTTACTTGTAAACAAGTATATTTTATTAATGTAAAGAAAAACATTTGTACAAAATGAGAATAAAAAATAAATTTAAAAAAATAATTGAAGGTAAAAGCTTTGTCTTCATTTAAACACATATCAGTCTTTGGATATGAATTTTCCATCAAAAATATCTTAAAATTCTCTTTGATTGAAGAAGTCCATCATGACTAATCATCACTTCATGTTGTTCTTCATGAATATAATGGTTTTCTGCTTCTGCTCATTTCATTCAGCATCAATGCATGCAAGTCTAGGAAAAAACTTTATAGAGCCAATATTCCTTCAGATTAACACCAAGAAATGAGAATTGTGTCCATTTGTGCACATAAAATTACCAAGTAACTCCTGTTGCTTGCTTAGAGAATATAAATACTAGCAATATTCTGGAACCTCTTTTCAGAGAATACCTAATTTTCAGACAAGATAAGCAAAACATGTCATGTATTAATGTTGACAGATCACTGAAATAGCCAGTCAGTCATACCCTAAAAGGAACTCAAAATTATCTTTTCTTGCCAAAATAACATAAAAGTAATGTTTCCCTTTCACATACAGCCTGCCATACTTGTCCTTCGTTCTAGATGAAGTACTTTGTACGGAATGGGCAAGTACAGACAAATTTTGGAGGTATGTTGCCGTGACAAGTACATGAGTTGGATTTGATTGAGGGGAGTTTGTGCTAAGTCCCCAGCCTCACTTTCTCCTCCAGAGCCATCTGGGACCAGTGGCCAGCTAGGAATCAGGATGACTGGAGATGGTCTTGGATGTCAGGCATTCAGGGTTAGGTGACTTGCCCAAGGTCACACAGCTATGAACAGCCAAGTGTCTGAGGTCAGATTTGAACTCACGTCCTCCTGACTCCAATGTCAGTGCTCTATTCACTGTGCCACTTAGCTGATACCTTCAAATCAAGATAGAGATGAGGTCCAAAGACATTTTGACTCTGACTTCCATGAAAAAGAAATTGCTTTGGATAAGGAGTACAGAGTACAGAGGCATGATGGATAATGGAAGTTCTGGCAGGGTAATAGCAAGTGTATCAGATAGTTACCCACTCAAGCCCTCAGTTTTGCCTTTAAGGATAAGTATTAGCAAGGATTTTTGAGGAATGGACAAGGAGGGACAATTTTGGAGGTATGTTGCTGGCAATCTTGCCACTGGTGATCCCCTGGAACTGCTTCTCTCTGCTTTGCCTACTCCTTGGATTTTGTGACAACCTGCTTGTCAAGGGAAGTGGGCACTGAAAGAGAATGCAAAGACCTGGGAGAATGCCTTGTAAGACCACCAAAGTTGATGAAATTGGTGACTTGATTCAGGGTTGCATTGTCCGGGTGCAGAACATCATTATCTACAGAGTAGCCTTCTTTGGGAATCTATGTTTGCTCCCAGATCAGAAGAAGACTCCTATTGTGATAAGTTGGATGACTGCACAAACATTGACTCCTGGAGCAGGTGTGGTGGCCTAACCCTTTGGTATAATAATGGGCCGAAGGATGATGAAGTCTGGCACAAAGGAGCTGATGTTATGGACACTTGGACAATTGACTGCTGGGGGAAGATTGCTAAAGATGAGAAGGACATAGCTTTCATTAAGAATGTCTAGCCCAATGATCTTAGAGGCATGGGTGAAAGTTTCATGCATATCCTCATCATGTATGATGAATTAAAGAAAGTGATCTAAGTATATCATGGCTAAAAATGGGACCAGTGACTATAGATTATGTAGAATATTTAATCATACTCAACATTTTGTAACACTGACCGTCAAGAAATTCCTATTATCTTTTTAATTATTTCAGATCATGTTTGTAGAGCAGCCAGGAAAAGCCTATCGATTTATTCATGTATTTATTTGTTTGTTTGTTTATTTATTTATTTATTTATTTATTTATTTATTTATTATGGCTCATTATTCACAAAGAGGGATGGATGATGGGTCAGTGCATTGACTGGATTGTTTTTGAGAAATGTCCCACCATGTTCTTGGTGGGAAAATTTCAAATCAGTATAGCTTCTGTACTAAACTTTAGAATATAGGTCTAGGGACAATGTACATTATTAGTCCTTGAGAGACTGGAGGAGCTCTAGGATTTTGTTCATCCTACTCACTCTCCCTAATCCCTCTGGTGGAAGGGGAGGTGCCATCATTGCCTCTACATTATAGATTAAATTTTTTACAAAAGCTCTGCATCTGTTCACAAGATTTGGTCTGGACAATGTATCATGAGATAATCTAGTCAAACTTCTGTCATGGAAATTTTTGATTTTTTTATTTGGAAATTTTCAAATTATTAATTAAGTTGTTTGACACAATTGTCATGATGTCAAAATCTATGAAGCATTTACTTGGGGATATTTTATTTTTAAAATCTAATTCATTTTATTCTAAAATGGAGAAATAAAATTAGCACTTCCATCACACAGTGGAATTTTTTTGGAAAAGATGACTGTACATGAAATTGCAAATCTCTGGGGGGAAATTATAATTCCTTAGTTTTTGGAAAGGGAAGAAAAGTTATGAGAGAGAAAAAAATCTTAGAGATCTCCTTATTTGTAACTCTACCAACTTCAGGAAAGTTGTGAATCATTTCCAAACTTGAAAGAAAGTATGTTGTTTTATCTTAAACAGTATCCCCTTACTCCATTACAAACCTTCCTTAGGGAAAGAAAACTTGGGTAAAGTTTTTACCTGTACATTTATAGTTTTAATAATATGTTTTATGTGATACTTGGGCATAAAAACCTAATGATGAATTGCAGAAAAGCAGAAACAGTGAATACATCTTTCTCAGGTCATAATGCAATAAAAATCATATGTAATATTGGGCCAGAGGTATAGACCCAGAACTAATTGGAAACTAAATAACCTCATTTCAAAGAATGAGTGGCTCAAATTATAGAAAGAATTAACTATTTTATTCTAGATAATGACTATAATGAAACAACTATGGGATACACTCAAGGCAGCTGTCAAGGGATATATTATAATATTTTTTATCCTTTTATCTGCTTTATTCAATCTGTTACAATACTAGTTTTGTTGAAACAAATGAAGAAAATCCAGTTTCTCATAGATTTGTGTTTTTTAGAAGGGAGGCATATTTTAATAGGTGAATAATGTTTTAATATTATTTGAAAATAATTTTGACCTCTCAGACTCATGAATGGGCCTTATGGACTCCTAGAAGTCAATAGACCCACTTTTATTAGAAAGATTTTATTTATTTTACGTTTGACAATTTTTTCTCCCATTCTTTCTTCCCTCCCCCCACCCCCAAGGAAGGCATTCTCTTAGTCTTTACATTGTTTCCATGGTATACATTGATCTCAGTTGAATGTGATGAGAAACAAACTATATCCTTAAGAAAGGAAAATAAAGTATAAGAGATAGCAAAACACATAATAAGATAATGTAATTTTTTCTAAATTGAAGGTAATAGTCTTTGGTCTTTTTTCAAACTCCACATTTCTTTCTCTGGATACAGATGATATTCTCCATTGCAGATAGCTGAAAATTGTCCCTGGTTGTTGCACTAATGGAATGAGTGAGTCCATCAAGGTTGATCATCACTCCCATGTTGCTGTTAGGGTGTATAAAGTTTTTCTGGTTCTGCTCATCTCACTCAGCATTAGTTCATGAAATCCTTCCAGGTTTCCCTGGATTCCTATCCTTCCTGGTTTCTAATGGAAGAAAAATGTTCCATGACATACATATATCACATATGTTAAGCCATTCCCCAATTGAAGGACATTCACTTAATTTGCAGTTCTTTGCCACCACAAACAGGGCTGCTATGAATATTTTTTGTACAAGTGATATTTTTATGCTTTTGTCATTATCTCTTCAGGTTATAGACCCAGAAGTGGTATTGCTGTATCAAAGGGTATGCACATTTTTGTTCTCTTTTGGCATAATTCCAGTTTGCTCTCCAGAAAGCGTGCATGAGTTCACAGCTCCACCAACAATGCATTAGTGTCCTAGATTTCCCACACCCCTTCCAACATTGACCATTGTCATTTCTGGTCATATTGGCCAGTCTGAGAGGTATGAGGTGGTATTTCAGAGATGCTTTAATTTGCATTTCTCTGATAAGTAATGATTTAGAACAATTTTTCATATGACTATGCATCACTTTGATTTCCTCAACTGTAAATTGCCTTCGCTATACATTATATATTTAAATGCTTACATGAATAAATTAGAGAAGAAGAAATCTATGAACTAAATATGTAACTAAAAATAGAGAAAGAACAAATTAACCCTCCCCAATTAAATACCAAATTGGAAATTCTAAAAATTAAAGGAGAAATTAATAAAATTCAAAGCCAGAAAACTATTGAACTAATAAATAAAACCAAGAGCTTGTTTTATGAAAAAACCAATAAAATTGACAAACCTTTGGTTAATTGGCTTAAAAAAGAAAGAAGAAACTTAAATCATTACTATCATAAATGAAAAATGTTAACTCACCACCATTGAGGAGGAAATTAAGGTAATAATTTGGGAATTATTTTCCCCAACTCTATGCCAACAAATTTGACAATCTAAGTGAAATGGATGAATATTTAAAAAAATACAAGTTGCCCAGGTTAAATGAAGAGGAACTTAAAAACCTCAATAATCCTATCTCAGAAAAAGAAATCAACAAATGGAAATTGGGCTCAGGCTATGACAGAACTCAAAAAGACTTTGAAAATCAAAGGAGGGAGATAGAAGAAAAATTGGGAAAAGAAAATGAGATTGATGAAATGAGAGAAAATGAGAGAATGAGAGAAAAAAATGAGAAAGATGCAGGAAAAATATGAAAATGAAGTCAGCACCTTAGTCAAGGAGATCTAAAAAAATGCTGAAGAAAATAGCATGCTAAAAACCAGCTTAGGTCAAATGGATAAAACAGTTCAAAAAGTTATTGAGGAGAAGAATGCTTTAAAAAGCAAAATTGGACAGATGGAAAAAGAGATAAGAAAAGTCTCTGAGGAAAACAAATCCTTCAGATAAAGAATAGAACTCAGAGAGATTGTTGATTTTGTGAGAAATCAGGACTCAATACTTCAAAACCAAAAGGATGAAAAATTAGAAGAAAATGTGAAATATCTCATTGAAAAAACACCTGATATGGAAAACAGATTTAGGAAAGATAATTTAAAAATTATTGGAATACCTGAAAGTCATGATCAGGAAAAGAATCTTGACATCATGTTCAAAGAATTACTACAAGAAAATTGCCCTGATATCCTAGAAGCAGAGGGCAAAATAGAAATGGAAAGAATCTACTGATCTCCCCAAGAAAGAGATTCCCAAAAAACAACCCCCAGGAATATTACAGCCAAGCTCTAGATCTCCAAGTCAAAGAGAAAATATTACAAGCCTCCAGAAGGACACAATTCAAATATCATGGAGCTGCAATCAGGATCTCACAGGACTTAGCAGCAACTACATTAAAAGCTCATAGGGCTTGGAATACAATATACCAGAAGGCAAAAGAACTCAGAATGCAACTGAGAATTAACTACGCAGCAAAACTGAATGTCCTCTTCCAGGGAAAAAAGATGGACTTTCAATGAACCAGGGGAATTTCAACTGTTCCTGTTGGAATGGCCAGAGCTGAACAGAAGGTTTGATCTTCAAATACAGGACTCAGGTGAAGCCCAGAGATTGGAGGAGAAGGGGAAAATATGAGAGACTTAATACTGATGAACTCCATGTATTCCTGTATAGAAAAATGACACTGATAATACTCATATGACCCTTCTCATTTAATAGAGCAAGTAGGAGGAACTTTTATAGATGAAGCACAGGAGAAAACAGAATTTGAAGATATATTGTGGTATAAAAATGGCATCATTAGATAAAAGGGAAATGTAATGGGAGAAAGAAAAAGGAGAGGGGGAATAGGACAAGATATTTCATATAACAAGAATTTTCTTTATTCCAGTGAGCTATTGCAATGATATGGAAGGGGGGAAGGCAAGGGAGATTGAGGGGATGTTCGCTCTCATCAGAGGTGGGTAGTAGAGGAAACAGCATATATACTCCATGGGATTACAGACATCTGGAGTAAGAAGGAGAGAGGGGGGACAGGAGGAAGGGGTGGGGATGTGTGTGATAGAGGAGAGGATGGACCATGGGGGGAGAGTGGTCAGATATAACACATTTTCTTTTTTACTTCTTGCAAGGTGCTGGGATTGAATGGCTTGTCTGGTACCATAGGGCCAGGTGGATGTTGGGCCTAAGGGGTGGTATGGGGCTATGGGCCTCTTGGCCCCAGGGCCAGAAATCTGTCTGATGTGCCACTCAGTTACCCTACAGCAGAGTCAGAGTGAAAGGAGAGAGAAAATATAGTACGTGGTAGTAGAGAAGTACGAACGGAGGGATTTGCAATCAGCAATGACAACGGTGGAAAAATATGGAAGTAACTCTTGTGATGGATTTATCATAAAGAATGTGAGCCACCCATGACAGAGTTGGTGGTGTTGGAACACACACTGAAGCACAATTATAATAATAATTATAATAATAATAATTATTATTATTATTACCATTAGGGGGGTGCAAGGCAAATGGTCTGGGTGACCTGCCTGGGTCTGCATAGCAGGATGATCATTGGGTGTCTGAGGCTGGATTTGGACCTGGGTGCTCCTGGCTCAAGGACCATTGCTCTGTTCGCCACCAGCCACACCTACTATTATTACTATTTTTTTTTATTTTGGGGCTTTTTTTCTTTTTTGTTGTTTTTTTCAGGGCAATGGGGTTGGGGTGGCTTTCATGTCACACAGCTGGTTGATTGTTGGGTGTAGGGGTCAGATATGGGCTCAGGTGCTCCTGGCTCCAGGACTGGTGCTCTGTCCACTGAGCCACCTGGCCATACCTACAATTATTACTATTATTGCTTTTTAATTTTAATTTTTTCTCTCCCCTTTACTTTATGACTGAAGCAAGTCTATATTTTTGGGGGGGAGGGGGTATTTTGTTTACTCTTAAACTAGAATATTTTATTAATGTAGAAAAAACATCATTTGTACAAAATGAGAATAAATAAACAAATTTGAAAAAATACCTATATTAAGTCATGATTTGTAAAATTTGACATGTAAGGTAAAATTTGGAGGGTTTGTAATCTGATATTCTGAATTTTGAATTCAGGTTTCTCGTTTCCTTGAGTCAATATTTTTTACCACTGTATGAAAAATGCCAGAACTTCAGTAAGTGTAAGAGGATATCCCAACAATGGGAAGATAAAGGTAAAACCCTTTTGACTCAGATTCATATACAAGAAGTCTCAATTGTATTATCCTGAATCTGGTTATAGAACTTTTTCATGCTTATTCTGTTCTTACCTGAAATCAAATGGGTCTGAGAATATTCTGTCATGTATGAAGTCATGTGGCCCCTAAACCTGGAGGACCAGTATTGATATAACCATGTCCATATTGCTTCATTTCATAGCTATTCTCTCTTACCAGCACAGACTGATATGAGGTATCATGTTGCTGCTATATTATTTTTATCTCTGCATTGTCTTAGGATATAGATTCATAAGATCTTAAATCTTAAATATACTGATATACTGATATATATACATATACTGATAAAATTCAGATAATTAATTCCTAAATTTGTTTGCTCATGTCATACCAGGACCTTTTTTGCTAGATTGGGGTGTATATAACATCTGAAATAAATTCATTTGCATACTAGAGGTCATCATCTCATTGTAAAAAGTATGTCATGAAGCTTGTCATTCTCTACTTTTCCTAAGAACTTGAATTGGGATTATTTAGAATTCTTAAAGTAAAAAAATGAACTATTTGAAAAGTGTTCTAAAAAATTAGAGTAAGAAATTGTGAAAAATAGAAAATAATAAAAACAAGAAACTATATGTAACTGATAAATTTTCAGAGTTCTAACTTTTCCAGTAATTTAAAATTTCAATTTTAATTTTTCAATTAGTGTGAGATTTTCTTCAATATATCAGTGTAACAATTTGCTAGTATTATCACTGAAGGTTAGTAATAAAATCAATGGTAATTTAGAGAGCCATTCTTAGATCTCTTGTGGTAAATATTAGATTTTGATGCAGAAGATCTCATTTTACTGGCCAACTTCTCATCTTTTCTTAAGGTTCTTCAGCTTGTTAACAGTCTTTAAAACAAGTACAGAGTTAAGATAGAAGATAGAAACAGCAAGGATTATTTAAGACCTTAAATCCTCTTAAATTTCCATTGAACTACTATTTCTTAAATTACTGTTCTTTTAGAATTTTATTATCGATAATAATTACAAAAACAAGAGGTTTGAACATATTTTAATTGATTATTTGAGAAGTAAAATTTAAGCAAATATATAAAATTGTGATGAAATCTGGTTTATAAAGCACTATGGAAAAAAAATTCTAAAAATATGGAACCAGAAAACCAACTCTACAGAAACTATTCCCCTTCAGAGTTCCACTAAGCATGAGACCCATAGCAAAATGTGCAAGAGAATTGCTACCAGTGTACCAAGGAGACTGTGGAACATCTGGGATCCAAGATGAATGGTAATCATTAAATGAATTTTGGTAGTGAATTACTGGGACTATAATAGCTATACAGTTGATTGTCATTGTATCATTTTGCTTTTTACTGCACAAGTGTCTTTATTTACTTAGTTTTCTCTGAAGCTTTGAGCCATGCAAATCTAAATTTCATTTGATTCTATGAAAAACAAAAATTCTAAAGTAGAGTACAATGCTTAAACATTTCAGGAATGAGAGATTAAAAGGATTTTTAAAAAATGAGATTGAAAATTTCACAAGAAGAGGACATGAAGATAGACTAGGTATATATAAATACTAAGGTATATGAATTTTAGATATGATGAAGTTTATCATTATTAGAACCTTGTAAGTTCTAAGTCCCACAGTTCTTTGAATCTATTTGTGTTCTGGTTGCTGTCATCAGCTTCTTAAAGATATCTGCTTGTAAGATGAAAATAAAATGTTAGGCAGTGAAGTGACCAAGGAAAGAGTCTTGGGATCTTTTCTTTTGCCAGATTGAGCAGAAGAGTTGGAGAATTTGAGAGTCAGAGCTGATAAGCACAAATGGACTAAAGGCTGGGAAAGATGCATCTAACAGTGTTGATGTGGGAATCAACTTCTGATAATGTTTATCAAGATGAAATAAATAAAATGAGAATATGAAATTGACAGTGTAGAAGGCGACATAGATGGTCACTAGTACTAAGACAGTGCAGGTGGCTTTAGTCTCAGGAGACTTTCTTGACAATTGGCTGGAGCTGTGAAGATACTGGACTTGTTGATGATGTTTTTGAAGGAGATGCACCAAGTAGACACTGGCCACGATCATGAAACACACGCATAAGAAATCAGGAATTGAATATACAATTACAAATAGTGAGACTTCGAAGAAGGACAGAGTATAAGCTAAACAGAATCCTATATTCCATATCTTTGTGTTGTTACTTCTTTCTGTAAAGTTCTGCATATTGACAATCATAAAGATATTCATCAATATATGGAGGATCCAGCAGAAAAGACAGAAGGAAAAAATGTACTTGGAAGCCCAGGTTTTGAGTTCTGACCATATAGAAGGAGACATGGGACTGATGATGATAATCTGAAAACCACTTAGAAGACACGTGATGCTGACAGAAAGATTATGGGCAACTCGATGGAGGAAAACAATAATTTTACACCCCATACGATCCAGGAAAATTTTCAGCCCCAAATCAACCATTGTCTGAGGGACTCCCTTGGAAATAAGCACTACACAGTTAGCCAAGGCTAAATGGAAAAAAATGGAGTCTATGGGTCTCATCTTGCTGCCAGTTAGGTAAGTGGAGGTACAATGACAGAGGAGGAAGAGGTTTCCCAGTACACCAATTCCTGTCTGCAGGAAGAAGACAATACCTAAAACTAAGTAAAGAAAAATAATTCTCATTCTCACTGAAATAAAACTGTTCTCAGATTCAGAGAGAAAAGTAATAAAAAAGGAAATAAAAGAAAGACTTTCAAACATTATTGGAGACCATTTACAATTGAGATTGATTCAGACTTATAATACTTAATTTTTTTTATATTTCCTGAATGTTCCTTTGACTGTGAATAGGAGCAGATACCAAAAGACCAGAAAGTATATAGCTGAAACATCATCATTTCACCAGGCCATCAGTCACTGAGAGTAACTGATGAGATTGGGAAATACAGGCTACATTTTAATGATCCCAAAATACAGAATTAAAAGACTCTTAATCCAATCCATTATAAAAACAGACAAAAATTTGAAACCAAAAAAATGATAAATGGCAGAGTTGAATATATTAAAGAAACCAGATCTAATACCTATATGAAAAAACTTAAGTACAATAAAACACATTATTTAATTAAACATGAAGGAAAAATATGCATCATTCATGTTCTGAAACAAAAGAATATAATTATATTTGGAAAGAAAGAATCTTTATGCTACACTTAACATCATATAATAGACAAAAAATTATTGTAAGAATAACAAATTAAATAAATTTTGACATTTTTAATTGTGCTACGCAAAAGACTTGGATAATTTATAAAAGAATATCACATAATATCAGACGTCAGCAATACAAATATCATATCTAAAAATCTCTAGCATATTGTTAAGATGGACAATTGGATTAAATTTATCACGTTAGGGGCGGCTAAGTGGCATTGTGGATAAAGCACCGGCCCTGGATTCAGGAGTACCTGGGTTCAAATCTGGTCTCAGACACTTAATAATTACCTAGCTGTGTGGCTTTGGGCAAGCCTCTTAACCCCATTTGTAATGCAAAAACCTAAAAAAAAATTATCACATGAAAAACCTGAGTAAATAATAAGTAATTTAAAGATGAATAGGTTGCTAAATATAAAATAATTTTATAACCACAAAAATTGGAGGAAAATAACCAGGACAATAGAAATTAATCAGTCATAAAATAATAAAACAATTTGTATAAATGTAAGAAACTGGTTAAGAAAGGAACAATATGAAATGATGGGTAATTATCACAATATTTTTCTTTTATAAAAAGGAAATTCAAATGACAAAATTTTGAAAGAAGGGCAAGATTAGAAATATGCAAAAATGAAAAGTATCCAACAAATATCTCACAAGATTTGAAAATTTACATAAATTTGATAGTTTTAGATTTTCAAAATACTAGAGCATGACAAGAAGTAGATCCTATAAAGAGACTGGTCATAGAGCTCTTTATTAATGAGGTTCCTACATTAACTATAGACTGACCAGAAGAGTATTCAACAAGTTATTGGGTAACAACAGGAAAAATAAAGTCATATCAAATTTCATATTAAAACAATGGATGAGAGTATCATATTATAGGAAAAGGTAAATTTGAGAAGCAGTATTTGCTTTATCAAGCTTATAAAATTGGATTTTTCCAGTATATATTAACACAATTTAGGGAACAATATGATCCCATAGATAGATTGACTTCCTAGGAATCAGGAGCTAAAATGTTCTAGTGTAAACTCTGAGACATAGACATAAGCAAATCACCCACTTTGCCTCATACCAGATACCTCGCAGATTCAAAGATATATAAAAAAGAAATGATTTGTAATGGGAAGGCAATAACCTCCCTGAGAATTTCCTATACCAAAGAAATCTCATAAAGAGACAAATATTATTGCTGCTGCTACTACTACTACTATTACTGTGACTACTACTACTAATATTATTCCAACTCCTTCTCTTCCTCCTCCTCCCACTACTACTACCACAACTCATACTAATACTACTGTTGCTACTACTAATTTATTATTCATTATTATTAGTGGTGATAGAGCGGCTGGTATTTTTCTTGTTGCTATGATTGATACTGTTATTAATGTTAATAGAAAATCAAGAAAATGAAATAAGTCAAAAATGGAAGTAAAATGTTTCTTTGTAGAAGCAGTTTTTCCATGATTTGAAGATGAGAAAAACAAACAGTAAGAAAGCAATTGTGTTCAATTACATGAAATGTGGGGAATCAATGGAAGAAATTGGTTTTCTTATTGGAGCACAGGTAGAGAGCACTATATTTGGAGTGGAAACAAATTGGGCTCACATTCTTGCATGGAAACAAATATTATTAATATAATATTGTACTAATCATTCTAGGCTCAATTTTTAGATAGACCACATAACAGAAGCTATTTATTTTTCCCCCTTCACATTCATCAATAAATTAAGGAAATTGGAGCAAATTATGGTAAAAGTAACTTCTGGATCCAAATATATTGATTCTATAAAATCACAAAAGAAAAATGAAAATAAAGAGAAAGGATTTTTCTTATTATCTTCTAATTTTTTATTTACTGCCTGAATGTTTCTTGAAAACAAACATTATATCAATCTCTTTTTTATCACCATCATATAGAAAAATCAGGCTTCCATCTCCTATTTACATAGACAGATTGGAATCCTATACAATAGCTTTCCTCAGTTATCTAAAGATAACTCTGAAAAGTTGGAGTATTTTAACATACTCATAACTTTGCATTTGCTATGATATTTATAATAATTCAATTGGACAACAAAGCTTAAGACCAAGAGAAAGAAAGAGAAATTCCATTTAAAGCAACTATAGGCATTAAATACTTGGGAATCTACCTCCCAATACAAACCCAGAAACTTTATGAACACAATTATAAAGCACTTCTCCCCCAAATAAATTAGGTCTAAATAATTGGAAAAAATTTCAATTGCTCATAGTTAGGTTAAGCTAATATAATAAAAATGACATTTCAACCTAAATTAAATTACTTATTCAGTGCCATACCAATCAAACTACCAAATAACTACTTTATCAAGCTAGGAAAAAATGGTAAAACATTCATCTGGAGCACAAAAGATCAAGAATAGCAAGGGAACTAATGAAAAACATATAAAGGAAGATGGCCTAGTTTCACCAGATCCAAACTATACTGTAAAGTGGCAGTTATCAAAACTACCTGGTTCTGGTTAAGAAATAGAGCAATGGATCAATGGCTTAGGATAGGTTCAAAAGACACCTCAGTAATTGACTTCAACACTCCTCTTTGACATACCCAAAGACATCAGCTTCTGGGATAAGAACGCACTATTTGACAAAAACTGTTGGGAAAACTGGAAAATAGTATGGCAATAACTAGGCATAGAACCACATCTCACACCCTATACCAAACTAAGGTCCAAATGGGTACAGGATTTAGACATAAAGGCTGATACCATACATAAATTAAGAAATTATCTATCAGATCTGTGGAAAGGGTATAAATTTATGACCAAACAAGAATTAGAATACATTATAAAATGCAAAATGAATGATTTTGACTATATTAAATTAAAAAGATTTTGTACTAATAAAAATCAATGCTCCCAAAATTAGATGGAAAGCAGAAAGCTGGAAAATAATTTCCACAGTTAGGAATTATGATACAGGTTCCATTTCTAAAATATATAGAGAGTATTGTATCAAATTTATAAGGTTATAAATCATTCCCTAATTGAAAAATGGTCATAGGATATGAATAGATTGTTTACAAATGAAGAAATTAAAGCTATATATAATCATGTGAAAAAAATGCTCCAAATTATTATTGATTAGAGAAACACAATTAAAAAGAAAAATGAGGTATCACCTCACACCTATCAGACTGAAAAAGATGAGAAGGAAAACAATCAATTTTGGAGGATGGGGACATTGAAGCATTGGTGTTGGAATTGGGAACAGATCCAACCATTCTGAAGAGCAACATGGAACTATGCCCAAAGAGAAATAAAACTGTTCATCCCCTTCAACCCAGTAATTCCAGTGTAGGTCTATATGCAGAAGAAATCATTAAAAAAAATGGGAAAAGTCCCAATGTTCCAAAATATTCCTAGCAGTTCTTTTTGCAGTGGCAAAGAACTGAAAATTGAGGGGATGCCCATCAGTTGGGGAATGGCTAAACAAGTTATGGTACATGAATACTATGGGATATTATTCTTCTATAATAAACCAAAAAGGGTCAGACTCTAGAGAAGCATGGAATACCTTACAGGATTTCATGCTGATTGAAGAGAGCAGAACCAAGAGAACAATGTATACATTAACAACATTGTGAGATGAACAAGCTTGATGAAAACAGCTCCTCTCAGCAGTTCAGAGAGCTAGGGCAATTGTATTAGACTGACATTGGAAAATGCTACACCCATCCAGAAGAAGAAAAACAAAACAAAACAAAAGAAAACAAAAGCACAACCCCTCAGAATCTGATGAAGAGTTTAGAAAAATTATCTCTTATGTATCTCTTTCCCTTAATTCTAATTCCTCATACTGAAAACAACTAATCTGTAAGCCTGATTCTCCCAATATGTATGCATGTACAACGCTAACCTGACTGCTTGCCACTGGGGGGAAGGAGGGTGGGATGTAAGAAAACTGTGTAACTTAAAAATACACATATTCCATATGGATGGAAGAGAGAAAGAAAGAAAGAAAGAAAGAAAGAAAGAAAGAAAGAAAGAAAGAAAGAAAGAAGGAAATAAAGAAAGAAAGAAGAAAGAAAGAAGGAAGGAACAAAGAAAGGAAAGAGAAAGAAAGAAAGGGAAAGAGAGAGAGAGAGAGAGAAACAAAGACACAAGAAGAAGCAAAGAGAAAGAAAGAGAGAGAAAGGGACAGAAAGAGAGAAAGAAAGAATAAACCAATTGGGATATTTCAGTGACCATTTAGGAAAGAAATTTCTTAAGAAGAAATAAAATAAAGAATTCATATCATACTGGTACCTTTCTGGAGGTAATAGCGTTTGTCCTTCATTTTAGAAGACCACAACATCAGGGAGATGATGCCATAATGAGCACATGAATTGGATGTGAGTGGAGGGGGGGGAGCTGTGCTAAGTCCCCAGCCTCAATTTCTCTCCAAAGCCAACTAGGTCGAGGGGCCAGATATGTATCAGAATGACTGGAGAGGGTCTTGGAAGAGAGGCAAGCAATATTAAGTGACTTGCCCAAGGTCACACAACTAGTGAATACTATTGCCCCCAATGAATCATCTATTGACTCCAATTGTAGGTAGAAACTTTGAAGTCTCTGTTGGATAATCCAGTCCCTTACTTCTATGCCTTTTGCCTTCTTAGAATTAAGGTCACCTAACTTCAGTAAAGATTAAATACAAGAAAAGGTGATATGTACCTTGAGCACATGCTGACATGGTGGTATAAGGGAAGCTGCCAGATCTTCCCATTCAATAACTCTCTGCAAAGTTGCTTCACTCACTGCTAGGAAAGTATGTCCCTGTTGTATGTAAACCCTCTTGTTTCAATGTCTTTTCAGTCATTAATCCTGGTGATTCTTTAATCAATTAGCATACTCTTTACTATTAGCACTGTACTTTCATCTACACAATGTTTACAAATAAACTCCTTAAAGCCCCAATTATTGGAATGAGGCCAGACATAGGATTTCAGTACATTATATCTATAACTCATCAAAAAGGGCAAAACACATCTAAGGCTGAAAATAATTTTATGTTAGTCTTGTCCATGTAACTTTTTTAATAGTTGTTTTCTTTTTCAAAAATATTTATTTTTTTCTTTTGAATTTTACAATTTTCCCCTAATCTCACTTCCCTCTCCCCCACCTCTACCACCCCGGAGGTAGTCTATTAGTCTTTACATTGCTTCATGTAACTCTGAAAATAATTATTAAATTATTTGTGGGGGTAAATAGGATGACTTAAATCACTGACAAAGTACAGTGTTTTCTAATGAACCAAAATCCAAAATATACTCCTTTTTTGGCCAATTATCTTTATATTTTCATTAAATAATTAGAAAAACATCTCTGTTTCAGAGGGGAAAACACTATTACCTATCAAATGTCATAAATATGGGCACAGAAAACACAGATTCAATTTTATAAAATTATATGGTGCAAATATTCTCAGAAACTATTGATATATGTGAATTATTAATTTATAAGATAGAGGAAGAAACAAAGAATTGAAGAAAAGAAAGGAAAAAAAGATATCTGAATGGATCTGAATATAGCTACCACTGTTTTGGTTTTTTGAACTCTTAAGAAGAGTTACTAAGTACAGTGAATAAAGCACCAGCCCTGGAATCAGGAATACCTGGGTTCAAATCTGGTCTCAGACACTTAATAATTACCTAGCTGTGTGGCCTTGGGCAAGCCACTTAACCCCATTTGCCTTACAAAAAAACCCTAAAAAGAATGATCAATCTGCAATACAAAGAGATTTTGCTGACAAACAAATTAAAAAAGAAACAGAGTCTTGATATCCTTTACTCTTCCTAAAGGCAAAAAATATTTTATTAGGATCCTAATAGGTGGTATTTTAGAAATTTAACTAGAAAGATATAAAAACAAAAACAGAAAACAAACAAAACCAAAACAGTGAATAGTGATAGTTGCTTTAAATAAGAGATCTCTCTAAATGAACCATCTATCTGTGTGGCTTGTCATTTTCATTTTTAAAATTCTGTATATAAGTCAATTTATCCAATTCAAATGACCCTACATCTTTCCATTGATAAATGAAATGATCCATGATATGCCTGTACCAAAAATGCCAGGCAAAAGATTAAGAATTTTATAAAGAATCTTGATTAATTCATCCAGGCTAACCATAAAATATTTCCCTATAAATTTCAATGTACATCCGAGGTTAGGATTGTTCTCTTGATTAATCATGGCTTACATTATCCTCATACCAAATCAAAGTCTGAAAAATTTGACTTAACCTGGTCTAGACATCCTTGAGGTAGGCTGGAGGCACCATGAAAAAAGTTACCTTGAAAAGATCAAAATAAGTTCCAAAGGAAAACCTATACTCATATTTTCTCCTAGAAACCTGGAAGTCATGCTTTCAGTAAATAATTACTACTCAAGCTCACCCATTCATTCAGGCAGATTTCTAAAATTTTATCTTAAAAATTTTCAATGCAAAATCATTGTTACTTCTCCAGATTACCGCAAGGTCTGATATGAAACAGGGAAATCTGACTGGAATAAGACATCTCACCTGGATCATTCACCTCTGATGTACTGGTTTCATTTTCATCCTGATGCATCATCAGAGTTGCAGTCATCCCATGTTTAAACTGTTGGGGAAATTTCAACCTTGGTTCCAGGAGATACAAAGGGGAATTTCACCCATCATGTTGATCTGCTAACCGGAAGCTAGTAACTTCAGAGACTAATTGAAAATGAAAAAAAAAGTTTATTTCACATTACCTTATGGTGTCACTCACTGAAAAGTGACTTTTCAATCCAATAATTTTTCTTCCTTTAAGAATAACTTGGAATTCAACATTGGGTCCTTCTTGGCTTATAGTCAAAGGAAGGGAGACAAATGGGGCAAGAATGACTTTACCAGACATTTGACATTCAGAAAGCAAAATACATATCACTGAGAAGCAGTATCATCTTTGTACAAGAAAAGAAAAGGGAAAGTGAACTTATTAAAATGTTTCCAACTATTACACATCCAGTTTAGTCAAGAATGGCAAAGTAGAAAAAAATTCCATTTTATTTTGCTGTAGTAATGGAGGCTATTTATATTGTTTTACAATACAATCCTTCTGGAGGTTGGGCTGATGATTTCTCAGGTCATTTGTCACACAAAAGATTACAAATTAAAGAAATATTCTATCTTGAAAGTAGATTTATGCATCTATGAAATGAAAAGAACTAGATATGATGACAGTTGAGTTTTGGACTGAAAATAAAGCTGGCAGAACAGGTACAAAGGGTTAAAATGAAGACTAGGAGCAAAAATACTAATCAGAGGAACACCGAAGTTGCTCAGATATGTTGCAATGGGAACTTAGACTAGGAAGAAAGATATATACAAAAACGTTATCTCACTGGGATTCTGAAGGAAAATAGCAGAGCCTCCTTCATAGTATCTTTTCTATTGACTACAAAGAGGGGACTTGGATTTCACTCTGATTTCCTTTTAATCTGTAGGATAAAAGGTTTTGCTTTGCCTCTAAGTTACTGACTCCAAGAGACAGATACTCACCTTGCTGACCTCTGCCACTCAGAAGATGTATGTGAGAAGGGGCAGACAGAAGTCAATTATAGACTCAAAGATTCTAACTGCCCCCAGGGATGTGATTATCTTGTCAGCATCAAGGCAAGATATGTTGACTCAATGGGATCTCAGAAGTATGTTTGATGGCTTAAATTTTCCCAGGTGCAAATCATCATCAGCCATTTTAATGGATTAGTGATAATAGACCCATCAACAGTAACTCACTGATAATGAATATGTACAAATAGTAATTTAAAAATAAAGTTGGGAGCAGATTGAGAGAAAAACTTATTCAGGTTCCAGAAGAGGGACATGAAAGTTAAATAACATCCATGAGGGATGGAGTTGAAGGGAACAGTGAAATATAGGTGTCCTCTGAGGATGGTGTGCTCATCAAGGCTTTTCTTGGGTTGATCTGGATTTTTCAAACTTTTTCTGAGCTTCGTATACTAAGAATCTTGCCTCCCCTTTATTTCAGTACCTGTTCTATCACTTCAGGCCCTGGCTATGATTCCTTACAAAGATCCATTATTATTAATGTTGCCTATGTGGTCATGTGAGGAAATGAGAACAAAACTAAATACAGAAAGGCATACAAACCAAATGGATCATTATTAACTAAAATCCAAGTGTGGGGCGCCCTAGATTGTGATGCCAAAATTTGCCAATTAGGCATATCTAGATAAAATGAAGTCTGTTAAGCTTTTCATGATTAGGCAGGAATGTCATGCATTACCTATTGAAGCTCAGTACATAAGAGCTTCCAGTGTACTGACATGCCAATCAATGGCTGTATGTAGACTAATCTCTATCTGTTAAAGCCAAATAACTGACCAGTTCTCACACTGTATGTTCTTCTCAGGACAGAGGAGAGTCCTGGACTGTGTTCTACTCTTATCTGGAGTAACATAGGTTTTTGTGTTGACCCGATAATTTGACTTTGAAATTGTTTCATTCTAACCTTTGGTGAACTGTGCTACTTCAGAAACGAGCCCTTATTCATTTAAATCCAATTCATTTGTCAAGTCATGGAATCACCTTCCTGATATCATGATTCTCTGAGAATGGAGTATCGGGGCAGCTAGGTGGCACATTGGATAGAGCACTGGCCCTGGATTCAGAGTTCAAATGCAGTCTCAGACACTTTATAATTTCCTAGCTATGTGGCCTTGGGCAGGCCACTTAACCCCATTGCCTTGCAAAAAAAAAAAAAAAAAACTAAGAAAAATTTAATTTAATTTAATTTGACATTTAATAACAGTAGAATTTTCGTGCCTCTTTTACCATTTGGTCTCTTCTGTTCTGAAAGTCTGTTTTTATTTCATATATTTTTTTGCTCCTCATTTACCAAGTTGTTGATATTTGTTATGCTTTGTTCCCATCATTTTCATTTCCCTACCCTTCTTGATTGATTTTTAAAATCCTTTCTTGAGATCTTCTTTGCTTTAGCCAATTTCATATTTTTATGAGACTTTGATGTACAAATGATAACTTTGCTGTCTTCTTCTGAATGTGTGTTTAGCTCTTCCTCCTCCCTATAATGGTTGGTTGGTTGGCTGGTTCTTGTCCTTTCTTATTGAAGAAGACAAATATGACATCACTACTGTGGCTGATCAGACCAATGTGAGCTCAGAATGTTCTACCTCAAGTTGGGCACAAATAGTTCATGTGCACACCTGGGATGGGCACTCTAAACTTACTTATGTTTCCTTTGAGCTGCTTCAATTCTGCCTTAATCATAGAGTGCAGAGCCCTCACTGATAGGGTAACATGTTGGGTTGTCCTGTGCCAGGGTCTCCCAAGCTGTACAATCAATCCGAAAATTCTTCAATGAGACCTTCAGGGAGTCTTGGTATCCTTTCTTCTGATCCCCTTGTGAGTGCTTGCCCTGTGGGAGTTATCCATAAATTTTTTTTTGGCCTGGGTACTTCTGGCATTCCAACATGACCAGTCCATCTCCTGTTTAGTCTAGATTGTCCAGTTGCCTTAACTACATATATAGGGCTTCTTTCCAGAATGAATTATTTAATGTTTACTAAGGGAAGAATTATCATCAAAGACTTAACACATTCATTACATCTGTAAGCTTTCTCTCCAGTATAATTCCTCTGGTGTCAGATAAGTTATGCTCTGGTCCCAAAGGATTTCAATGAAAGTTTAGGGAAGGATATGAAATAAAATTAAGGTGTGATTTTTCAGGCCACAGGAGAGATGTACATAAGAGAACTTAAAGTTTAAATATATTGACATCAAGTTTTAAAATTTTACTTTGTTAAAATGAGAAATATGAGAAAAAACTTTCTATTTTTCTATATGGTCTCTACAATAATAACAGTTTTGCACCTCAATTTTAAAGTAGAGAAAGTTTTAGAGTGCTATAAGTAAATGGATAGCAATGGTTCCTTTTTAGTTTATAGAACCCATTAAAGACATTAAAATGTGCTCTTCAGTGGGATGATTGGGGAGGATTCAAATCTGTATCATACTGTATCATAATGTATCTGTGTCATACTGTATCATACCCTCAATTTATAACTTGTTGTCACTGAATCATCTGACAGTAGTGTACATCATAATATGAAATGTTTCAAATAAATAGCCCTTACAAAATATGATACTAAGTAAATAAAATTGAGATTCTGCGGGATAATATTTAGGAAATGGATCCAGGTGTATTGATTTTTTTCTTGATCTCTTTTTAAGCAAAATTTATCTTATCTAATAGGACACTTAGGATAAGTCAGAATCGATTATACTATTTGACTTTTAGATGAAATATTTGAAAAAAGCACAGATCTGAAAATTTCATAACTGATTATTTTTACAAAAATCATCTCAGTTTAGCAATTTGTAACGTGGATAAAGATTATTTGTTGTTATTGCTAAATGTTTCTTTCGGTTATGTTCTGTAAGAAACAAGTATCCTCCTAGAAACTCCACAAACTCAAGAAAAGTCTATGTTCCTGTAGGAATGGGTGTCCAAAAAAATAGGCATATCCCCAACTTTTGAATAACAGACTTGCAAACTTCCTCTTTCCATTCCTCATTGGATGAGTACTAGGGCACAACTTCCCAACACATCAATTGTATGTTTTCCCTTACTATGTTCCTCCTCCTTGATCATACATTACATGTGTATTTAAATGAGTTAGTTAATATTCCTCAGACTATTAAGCATGTGTAGTTACTGATACAGCTGTTCTAATTTATATTTAACCCCAGAACTGGCCTTCACCATTTCTCATCAACTCACTAGCATATTTCTTGAATCTGACTCTTACCTCTTCTTGTCTCGATCAACCTCACCTCTCCTTGGTCATCGCTCAGATTCTGTGCAATGGTCAATTCTGGTATCTTATCAGCCCTTTAAATAGAGTGATGCCTTTTAACAATGGTATATAATATTTAGCCCAACTTATAGCCCAGAAGATTCACCCTAACATTGAATTCAATCCAGTAAAATCTTATTTTTTCTTATGTGATTTTGAATGGCCTATGTATATGTTATTTGTTACAAAGCATGAAATATGCAATTTATTTTGTCATGACTTTTCTAAACTTCAGGAATTGTGATATCCAAAAGTCATTTATGGTATTTTGGATGACTTTCTATACAGCAGTAATTTGACTAGGTTAATATCATCAGATTAGTGCATTCACATTTTAAATTCAAGGTGTGGATAATACCATCATGCTTCAACTTGGATTATAAATTCTCATAAAACATTGCATAGAAATATTATTGAAGAAATGGTCATTTTATCCCATTGGAGATTTTGATTCTTTTTTTGATTTGGATGCTGTGAAATTTCTTAATAGATGACTTGAGACTATTGCCTCCATGTCAAAACATGTGAAGTCTTTTAATAGGAAAAGTAATAAATGCTTATCTTTTGGAAAGGAAAGGAAAGGAAGAGTGGGAGAAAGATCTTCCACAAATCCCCTTGATTTTATATCTGTCAACTTTAGCAAGGTCATGAACCCTCTCAGTATTGTGAAAGAATGTGTGATTTGGTTTATTTTGAATAGAGACCACCTTCCTCATTGGAAACATTCCTTGAGTAAGGGAGGAAAAAATTTGACTCTGTGTGTATATAACATCAAAATAGTTTTTATGATGATTTATAGTTATGACAATAATTATTTTTAGAATAGTCTTCCTGAAATTACATCTTAAACCAATTTAATCTTTTTTTGATTTCTAAATAATTTTGAACCTAAATTCAAGACAAACCCAAAAATCATTTCCATGTAATTGATGCAACAAAAATAAAAGAAAATTCAATATGAAATCAGAAATCTACATTTCACAGTGTATATGTTTTTGAACAACTAAATAATAAATACCATACATTGTTTTCAAAATTATCTTGTTTTGGGGTTGCCAGGGGGTGCAGTGGATAGAGCCCCAGCCCTGGAGTCAGGAGTACCTGAGTTCAAATCCACCTCAAACACTTAATAATTACCTAGCTGTGTGGCCTTGGGCAAGCTACTTTACCCCCATTTGCCTTGCAAAAACCTAAAAAAAATTATTTTGTTTTTCTGGGTTTCCTTCCAATTTTTATTTTATTTTCTGCTGGGCACTTATTTTTTCTCCCTATTTTCATCCCACACTGGAGGTCACACTTAGAAACAAATATATGGGTATATGTGTGGGTCATTTTTCAATTGACAAGTAAAGGATATATGCCAGTGTAAAGATATATATATATATATATATATATATATATATATATATATATATATATACATATATATGTATAATATGTATATATATATACGATATTCATATATACACAAAAAATATGTAAAACCACACTATCTATTTATCAGTTCTATCTATGAATGAGAATACTATTTTCCTTCAAGAATTCTTTGTACTTGATTTGAGTATTAAAATACTCAAAAGTTTATCATTAAAAGTTGTCCTTAGAACAACATTGCTGCTACTGTGTATAGTATTCTCTTGGTTCTTTTCATTTCATCATTTCTTCCTTCATTATTATAAGCAAGTCTTTCCAAAGTTTGTTTTGGACTTTTGGTTAAGATCGATAAGCTCATCACTTCCTTGGGACAGTGCTATTCCATAACAATCATGTGCCCTGACTTGTTCGACTGTTCTTCAATTGATAGGCATACCTGAAATTTCCATTTCTTCTTCAAAATATAGAAGGTTGCTATTCATATTTTGTAGTATATAAGTTATTTTCTCTTTTTCTTTGACCACCTGGAGAAACAGAATTAATAGTGGTATTGCTGGACCAAGGGTATATATAGCTTTATAACTCTTTGAGTAAATCCATATTGTTCTTCCATATGATTAGATGGGTTCACACTGTTTTAGTTTCCCAATTTTTCGATATACCCTACAACATTTGTCATTTTCCTTTTTTAAATCATTTTGGCCAAACTGATAAGTGTGAGATGGAACTTCAAAGATCCTTTAATTTAAATTTCTCCAATCATTAATGACTTAGAATATTTTTCACTATTTTTCATATGACTATATATCTTTTTGATTTTTTCTTCCAAAATTTTCCTGTTGATTACCTCTGACCATTTATCAATTGGGGAATGAGTCATATTCTTATATATTTGACAAATTTCTCATTACATTTGAAATATGAAAGTTTTATCTGAGAAACTGTCTAAAAATGCTTTCCCCCAATTAAATGTTTTCTAATCTTGTTTGCATTGGTGAACCAATTTAGGCTTAACAGACTCTAATCTCTAAAAATATGTATTTGTTTTAGATGGGTTATTTAAATATCATATATTTGCAATCAATATGAATGTATGTACTATAATTGCTTTGCTAAATTCTAATGACTGCCTTTTACAACAGAATGAGTTTTTAAGCTGTATCTGAGAAAGGGAAAAATCAGAAGAAAATAAAGGTAAGTAAAGTTTAATTTAGTTAGAACTGTCATTTTTATTATATTGGCTTGACCTATCCATGAGCAATTGATTTTTGTCCTGTTACTTAGATCTGATTTTATTTTGTGTGAAAAGTGTTTTATAGTTGTTTTCATAGAGTTTTTGAGTCTGCCTTGGCAGGTGGACTAAAAATTATTTTATATTATCTGAAGTTATATTAAATGGAATTTCTTTTTCTAACTCTTACTCTTACATGGTGTATCATATTAGTAATATATAGAAATGCTGAGTATTTATGTGTTTATTTCATGAGAGATAATTAAAGAATTATTTAACTTTAAAGAAATTCAAGTTAAAGCAACTCTGAGGTATAATATTATACCTTTCAGATTGGCTATTATGACAGAAAGTAAAATGATGAATGTTGGAGGGGAAGTGGGAAATCCAAAACACTAATGCATTGTTGCTAGAGTTGGGAACTGATCCAACCATTCTAGAGAATAATTTGGAACTATGTCAAAAGGGCTATAAAATGTGCAAAACCTTTGGTGTATAAAAAAGACCCACATGTACAAATAACCTGCTACAAAAGTAGCAAAAATGGAGGATGACCTTCGATTTGGGAATGGTTGAACCAATTAGGGTATATGAATTTGATGGAGTACTATTGTTCTGTAAGAATGATGCAGGAGAATTTCACAAAAATCTGAACTCACATGAAGTGATGCTAAGGAAAGTGAGAAGAACCAGGAGAGTCTTGAACACAGTTAAAGTAAAATAGTGTGATGATAAACTATGATAAACTTAATTCTTCTCAACAATATAGTGATCAAAAACAATTCCAAAAGATTTGTATTAGAAAATGCCATCCACATCCACAGAAAGACCTATGGAGTCTGAATGTAGTATTTTCACTTCTTTAATTTATTTTCTTTATTATGATGTTTCCCTTTTGATCTGATTGCTCTTTTATAGTATGACTAATATGGAAACAAGTACCATGATTGTGCTTGTCTAGCCTCAATAAGATTACTTGCTATCCTAGGTTTGGGGGATGGAAGGGTAGGAGGAAGTAAACTTTACAAAAATTAATGTTGAAAACTACCTTTGCATATAATTGGAAAAATAAATCATTAAGAAAAAGGGAACCTAAATCATTAGGGTCAGAGAGGAGTTTGAGACAAATAAAATTACAGATGCTGATATAGTTTAATAACTGGTAGGTCTAGTAGTCCTGACTCTTTGGGTTTGCTCAATGTTTTATTGATAAAACACCATAATTAAGATCTAGTATCGTTGTTTTTGGAAAGGTAAATGGTAATTAAAGTGTTTTTCATAGTTATATATTTCATAGTTTATATATCATATATAAACATTGTCATATATGAAATATTTCATATATTAAAGTGTTTTTCATAGTTTTTATATATATTTCATATATAAACATTTTCATAATGTTTCTCTCTAGTATCAATTCTGAGACTTAAAAAAGGAGGAGCTATGACTAAAGATTCTTGCATAGTCATAACCTTGATAGGGTTTTTCACTAACATCAATTCTTTGATGTTGAGCAAGGAATGAGCCATCACTGAAGGCTTTCCCACATTTATAACATTCATAGGGTTTTTCTCCAAAATGAATTATTTGATGTTGAGTAAGAGAACTACAACTCAAGGTTTTCTCAAATTCATCATGTTTATATAGCTTCTCTCCAGAATGAATTCTTTTATATTTACTAAGGAGTGAACAAAAAACAAAGGCTTTTCCATACCCATTACACTCACAGGCTTTTTCTCCATTATGCCTTTTATGGTGTCAGGTAAGGTATGCTTCAGACCTGAAGCCTTTCTCATATTCATTGCACTTGTAAGGCTTTTCTCCAGGAAGAATTCTCAGGTATGTAGTAAAGGATGATCTATTATTAAAGACTTTCCCACACTCACCAATTCACATGGTTTTTCTCCAGTATGAATTCTCAGATGTTGAGTTAGAGCTGAAAGGATCTCTAGTTTCTAAAAACTAAATTATTATAAAATTTATTACACCTATGTAATAGATCAATATGCAAATCATAATTGTCTTTTACCAGAAGTCATTTGAAAACTGTTAATAATAAAGTTGGGGCGGCTAGGTGATGCAGTGGATAGAGCACCGGGCCTGGAGTCAGGAGGACCTGAGTTCAATATCAACCCCAGACACTTAATAATTACCTAGCTGAGTGTCCTTGGGCAAATCACTTAATTCCATTGCCTAGCAAAAAGAAAAGAAAAAATAAATTTGCATGTTCACATATGAAACATACAACTGTTCTTTCTATTGACAATCAGAAAATCAAAGTGATAAAATTGCATGTTTCATCAATCACAATCACTTTTATAGTTTTATTTATTAATCTTCTAAGATCAGATTTGAACTGTCTTGCTGACTGCAAGCCCAGTGTTCTATTGATTATACTATCTAGTTTATTTCATACAAGTCTGTTCATATTTCTTTTAATTCTTCATATACTTTACTCCATAATATATAATGCATAATCAGTAATTAAATCCTATTGTGGATTCAGTTAGGAGTAAAAGAAGGGCTTGGATGATGTGTGGAAACGAAAAATTAGCCATAAAACTACAGTTTCCAGTGACAGGAACCCACCAATGCCTCAGAAGGGCCCTTATACCTTTAATTAGTTATAATTCTGGATAAGTCTGCCAAGTGGGAGAATAGGGTGCTGGACTTGGAATGAGAAAAGTCTCATCTTCATGAGTTCAAATCCAATTGAAACACTTAATAGCTGTGTGATGCTGAACAAGTCATTTAACCCTAGTTGCCTCAGTTTGCTTACCGGTAAAATGAGCTTGAGAAGGAAATGGTAAGCCACTCCAGTATCTGTGACAAGAAAAACCTCACAATGGGGTCACAAGGAGCTCCCCCAAAGACTGACTTTGATCTCTAGATAATCTCATCAACTCCCATGAATTTAATCCCCATCTTGACAGGTTGATGATTCCAAGACCTCTCTCTCTCCTCTCTCTCTCTCTCTCTCTCTCTCTCTCTCCTCTCTCTCTCTCTCTCCCCCCACCCATGTGTGTGGGGTGTCAGGAAGACAGGAGTTCAGACATTTATTAGCTTGTTACCTTGAGTAAGTCCTTTCACCCTGATTGTCTCACCTCCAGGATATCTCCAGTCACCCTGACTCATGCCTGGCCCCAGATGCCTTGGCCTTGGAGAACGCAGGGCAACCATCATCAGGACTGTGTCTGGGGCAACGTAATTCTGGCGAAGTCCAGGTTGACTGATGGCTGATCTAAAGCCCCCCCCTCACCTTACCCCCCCCCCCCAGGTGTTATTCAAGACAGTAAGGGGCCCTCCCTCCCACGATCCCCCTCTGCTCTGAAGCTTTGGGAGTACCCCTCCTCCTCCCCCTCCCACCCTCCCCCTCCCCCAGCAGGCTAATCCACTAATCTCTTGGGGGAGGGGAGCAGGCGCAGGCGCACTGCCCGCCACCGGCTCTGGCCCCTCCTCTGCCACAGCCTCCGGGCGGAGATCACCTGTCTCAGGTGTGCCCGGGCCCAGGTAGATCCGGAGCCGGCCCGCGGGGCAGAGATCGCGAGACCGGGCCGGGGGCTGAGCGCCTGGAGGCACCTTGGGGGACCTGGAGCACACGCCCCACCTTGTGAGGAGGGGGACTGAGCCCGGAGGGGGCCAGCAGAAGCCGAAGCCATGCGGATCCCCTGCGCCTGATGTCTGGAGCCGAGGCACGATTCAAACCAGGTCCTCAGACTAAAGACCCCCTCACTTTATAAATGGGAAAAATTGGGGTTCCCAAAATCCGTCCCCCCGCCTCCAGGGTTTGGGACAAACTAGACTTGGTCCATGAAAGAACAAAGGGATCTGTCCGAGTCTGAATTTCGAACTCGCTTCTCTCGCCCCAGGCCCGCGGGTCAGCTTGCCCTGAGCGCTGTCCCAGCCCTGAGGTTCTGAAGTCCCCTGGAGCCGGGGCAGCTCAGCCGGCAGCCTCTAGGGGAGCCCTCTTCCTCCCAAGCCTCTGCTGTTGGCCCGTGCCATGCCAAGAGCTTACCAGCTGCCAAGGCGGGGGCCCGGGGCTGGGGGCGACAAAGGCTCCGGGGATAGGAGATGCCCTCAGAGCTGAGAGCACCCGGCCAGGGAGTTTGGAGAATCCAGACCGCACCCCAAAACTGCCCTAGCCTGGCTGTGAGACCCCTCTACCGATCCAGCCCTCACCCCCCACTCATAACCCCTGGCCACCAACTCATTTTCCTCTCTCTGGGGATGGGCAGAGGAAGGAAATGTCTTCGACCCTTGCCTTCCGTGACTCCCAGAGAAGAGTCCAGGGGAGATCGTGCCCCCTGGCAGACAGCTGTGGCGCTTGAACCCGGAGCTTGGTTCTGCCCATTGGGTTCTGTCTGGGAATAGTGGTGGATGTCATAAGATGCAGCTTAGTTTTATTACTGTGTCTAATCCCTCTATTTTACTCTAGCTTCCAAGAAGGCAGGCGTCAGAGGCTTATCACAGTTTTCAACTCACCCAGCACCATTGCCATTGTTGCTGAGCACTTGGGAATTCCTTGATTAAAACTATCTTTGAAGGAAAGCCTTTTTGATTCAAACCCCTCCCTCTTGCCCCCCATGACCAGTCTGTGGTGAAGAGAGTTCACATCTGGTTCACATCTGAGGCAAACAATGGTAAAGTGCCTCGCCCAGGGTCATACAGTTGATAAGTTCCTAAGGTTGAATTTGAACTCAGGTCTTCCCGTCTCTATCTAGTACAGCACTTAGCTAGGTAGATGACACAAATACAAGGAATGAAACTTCCTGTGTGACCCTGGGTATGTCACAAATTCACAAGGCTATTCAAAGTCAAGTGTACAAGGTTGGATTCGAACTCCCATCTTCCTGACTCCAAGCCCAGTGCTCTATCCATTGTACCACCTCACAGCCCTGTTGGTGCCCCAAAAGTGCTTAATGAATTCTTATAGATTGATATTATTATCCATGTTTTATAAATGAGGAAACTGAGGTAAAGAGATTAAGTGACTTAACCCAGAGTCACAGAGTTAGAAAGTGCCTGAATTGGAATTTAAACCATTATAGAAGACCTAGTTCCTCTTTGAGTTCTTGTGGCAAATTTATTACTCAGTTGTTTTCAATCATGTCTGACTCTCTATGACCCCGTTCGGGGTTTTCTTGGCAGAGCGGTTTTTCATTTACTTCTCTAGCTCATTTTACAGATAAAGAAACTGAGGTAAACAGGGTTAAGTGACTTTTCCAAGGTCAAATAGTAAGTGAAGCCACATTCAACTTAGGAAGATGAGGCTTCCTGATTCTGTTTTGAACTCTCTAGGCTCTATGGAGTTCCTTAGTTGTAAGATTCTACTCCTGAAATAAATCCGTAGAATTTATTTTGATTAAACACAGGTTTAAGATTCAAAAAAATAAACTTGAATTTATGTTAGCATTTCTGACAAAATTTTATAGAGAAAATTATGTCAAAAAGATAAAGAAATGCTTTTACATATGGAAATTGCATACAATTATTTACACTATAAAAGTTAAAAAAATTCACAATCCCATGTTTCCTTCAAGGTCATAAAAATTGGGCTAACTGAAAATGGAATCATTATCTTATACATCCCCTGAGGAAACAAACTGAGCAAAGCAGTCTCCTTAGGTAAACTAAGTCAGATTACAGATTAAACTACATTTAAGTCAAACCACATTTAAACCTCTGGAGAGAGTTCATGGTAGGCTGATAGTAAGGAAAGATTTGCATGGCTACAAGGCAGACCAGGGGGATCCTTCCACTAATAGCAAAATGACTTGAGAAAACTCCAACTCCCCTCTCACTTTTTAATGAGGAATGTCAAAAGTTCTTCCCTTAATTCTGTCATTCCATGAATCAACTTTTAGCCAAGTGAGGTTAATATTACCAGGGCAAAACAAAATATCTAGAAAATGTTAGGCATAATAAAATGTAATAATTGGAAAATGAAGCATTCCCATTACAGAATTCTGATCTCCCTGACTCACTAGTCTAGCACTTTCCATCACACATGTTGTTCTTTTTTTAGGGAGAGTGATGTTCCCTTACATTGCCTGGAGAGATCTCTAAACATGGTAAGTCTTGGAGTCACCACCTTGTTTCCCTTCTTAGCAATCAGAACTCTCCCAGATCAAATGAGCAGATGGAGGAGATGGAGTTTCCATTACAGGTAAACACAGGATGCCCACTGGTGTCTCTTCCATCATTTATTCTTAAGATTCTCTGTTGGGGATGACCCACAGGGAGAAACCCGCTCTGGCGCATGTTGGGTTAAATGATGTCTGAGTCCTTTCTGACTCTAAGCTTCTATGAACTTCAACGTAGGGAAAAACAGGACACAATTTCCTTAATTATGGATGGGAGAGCTCGTGAAGTGAGCATCGCCCTCTGGTGTCAGCATCTTGTCATTGCAGCTGAAACTTGGCTTCCCACTTTCTTGGTTTTAAAGTATTGCTTCCACTGCATAATACTAGCCTCTACCTTTGCTGTTGTCTTTGTAGCCCCAGGACTTAGTGAAATGCTTGGCAGATGGCAAGTCTTAAAAGAAGGTAGCTTCATTCATTCACTGACTTGAAGCACCATCTTCTAAGGCAGTTACTCTTTTATTTTTGACTTTTAAAAATTTTTTTTGAATTTTACAATTCCCCCCCCCCAAATCTGGCTTCCCTCCCCGCCCACAGAAGGCAGTCTGTTAGTCTTTACATTATTTCCATGCTATACATTAATCTCATTTGAGTGTGATGAAAGATCATATCCTTAAGGAAGAAAAATACATAAAAATTACATAAAATACTTTTTTTTAGCAATTAAAGGTAATGATCTTTTGTCATTATTTAAACTCCACAAGTCTTTCTTTGGATACCCCATCTCAGATACCCTAACATTGTTCTTGATTGTTGCCTTGATGGAATGAGCAAGGCCATCAAGGTTGATCATCATCACCCCCATGTTGCTGTTAGGGTATACAGGGTTTTTCTGGTTCTGCTCATCTCATTCAGCATCAGTTCATGCAAATCCTTCCAGATTTCACTGAATTCCCATCCCTCCTGGTTTCTAATAGAACAATAGTGTTCCATAACATACTTATACCACAATTTGTTCAGCCATTCCCCAACTGATGGATATTCTCTCAATTCCCTTTTCTTTACCACTGCTGCTATGAATATTTTCATAATGATATTTTTACCCATTTTCCTGGTCTCTTCAGGGTATCGACCCAGTAGTGGTGTTGCTGGATCAAAGGGTATGTACATTTTTGTTGTCCTTTGAGAGTAATTCCAAATTGCTCTCCAGAAAGGTTGAATGAGTTCACAGTTCCACCAACAATAAGGCAGGTACTCAATTTAGAATACATGAACTATACATATATATGTATATATATATATACATATATATGTATATCCCTATTATTTGGGGATGCATAGACTTCAAATATACAAATACACTCACATACACACATACAGATAAATACAAATGTGTTATTATGCATACATCTATTTCTTTAAAATATACAGAGACATTTATAACTTTTTTTCAGCATGTTTCCTTTGCAGTTCTATATATTTTATTTTATGCATGTAAAAACTGGTTTCTGAGAAGTAGACTATGGGCTTCATCAAACTGATTTTCCAGGGAGTCCAGAACAACTAAAAAATGAAGAACTCAGGTCCTTTCATAGTAGAGGACATCATGTATGTTGAAACAGTGAATCGATCTCAATCTCCACACCCTAGGGAGCTGGGGATATAGGCAGAAGGAAAATGGGGGTCAGGCTATCAGGGATACACTTCCTGGTTGGGTGTCAGAGTTAATCATGGTGATGATATTTGTCTTTCATTCTTGAAGAAGACCATGACATCAGGGAGGTGATGCCATGACAAGTAGGTGAATTGGATTTGACTGATGGGAGTATTGTGCTAAGTCCCCAGCCTCGCTTTTCCTCCAGAGTTATCTGGGTCCAGGGGCCAATATGAATTAAGACAACTAGAAATAACACTGGATGTGAGGCAATAAGTGATTCGCCCAATTTCGCAGAGCTAGTAAGATTCAAGTAAGATTCTGAGGCTGAATTTCAACTCCTGTCATCCTGATTCCAAGACCAGTGCTCTATCCACTACACCAACTGGCAATTAATCAATCACCAATCAAAATTATATACTTAATCATTTTTAATTTATTTTATTCTTTTAAAGCAATGGGGTTAAGTGACTTCCCTAATTTCACACAGCTAGGCAATTAATTATTAAGTGTCTGAGGCTGGATATGAACTTAGGTGCTCCTAACTTCAGGGCCCGTGCTCTATTCACTGCGCCACCCAGCTGCCCCTACGGACCTAATCTGTCTCAGACACTGTGTCAGATTTTTCAATTGTGTCTGATTCTTCATGATTTCATTTGGGGATTTCTTGGTGGAGATAATAGAGTGGTTTGCCATTCCCTCTTCCAGCTCACTCTACAGATGAGAAAACTGAAACAGATTAAAAGAACCTGTTCAGGATCACATAGCTAGTAGTGTCTGAGGTAAGATTTGGATTTGAATTCAGGTCAGTCCTGATTCTAACTCTGGCACTCTATCCATTGAATCACTTAGCTTCCCAATTATACATATATACAAAATATTTAATGGTAATTTGGTAGGGAAGGCATTAGCAATTGGGGGTATCAGGAAAAGCTTCATGTAGGAATTAAACCTGATTACTTCTTTTTTAATTTGCATTTATATTTATGTACACATTACTAAAATAGTCAGTCTTATTGGGTTTTTTTTTAGGTTTTTGCAAGGCAAATGGGGTTAAGTAGCTTGCCCAAGGCCACAGGGCTAGGTAATTATTAAGTGTCTGAGACAGATTTGAACCCAGGTACTCCTGACTCCAGGCCAGTGCTTTATCCACTACACCACCTAGCAGCCCCTAAAATAGTCTTATTGTAAGAGTAAATATAATCCCCCTCCCCTCAGAAAAATAAAAAAAACTCATGACAAATAAAGTGAATGATAGAGAAAAAATGTCCATCAGAGAAGTTACTTCCATATTTTTGCTGATTGTAATTCCCTCCATCCATTCCTTTCCACTCCCATTTATTCTATTTTCTCTCTCCTCTCACTTTGTCATAATTTTAAGGTTTTTGGAATATTTTGGAAGAGAGTTTCTGGGAAAGCCTGTCCTGATGCCACCATCTTGGCTCCACACTAGCTTGATTTCTTCTTAAAGGAAGAAGGATGGCAGAAGTGGAGATGCATTCCAAATATGCAGGAAATCTAATAAAAAACTCAGAAGTTGAGACATAGAGTGTGAGGTACAGAAAGTCATTGCACAAGGGAAGATAATATAGGTTGAAACTGGAAAGAATAGGTTGAAACCAAGGTAATGATAATGTTTGTCCTTTGTTTTGGAAATGGACCATGACATCAGGGAGGTGATGCCATGACATACATGTGAATTAGCTTTGAGTGATGAGGTGCTATGCTAAGTCACCAGCCTCACTTTCTGCTCTGGAACCATCTGGGTCCAAATCAGGACAACTGAAGATGCCTCTGCATGCAAGGCATTCTGGGTCAAGTGATTTTTCCAAGATTGCACAACTAGTTGCTTTTACCATTGTGCCATCTGGTTGCCCCCTAAACATGATTTTTTTTTTTTTTTGCTAGACGTAACAGTGAACCATTGGGGTTAATTGAATAGAGGAGTAAAATGGTCCAAAGAAGAAACAAGACCCATATGCAACTGTGCAACTGTGGGCATATCATGCTATTACTCAATCCTTCAGTTTCTTTCACTTTAAAATGGGATATTACTTTTCTCATTCACTTTATGGGGTTGTTGGACATTGGACATCTGATCAGCTTTCAGCTGTAACAGAAGATGAAATGTAAGATTTCAATTGGTGACAAAAATCATAGATACTGCTAATCTTAACTATCCTTATAATTATATAATTTATTTGTAATTGAAGGACATTTTATTTTTTTATATCCAAGTTCATGGATCTTTCTGAAATGTATCTGCAGATACTTTTGGGGTTCATGAACCTGGGGTTAAGAATCCCCAATTTAGGGGCAGCTAGGTGGCACAGTGGATAAAGCACCACCCCTGGAGTCAGGAGTACCTGAGTTCAAATCCTACCTCAGACACTTAATAATTACCTACCTGTGTGGCCTTGGGCAAGTCGCTTAACCCTGTTTGCCTTGCAAAAACCTAAAAAATCCCCAATTTAGGGCATGATCACAGACATTACTAATGTGAATCTAATGTCATGTCATTTGCTGATTATATGAATTAATTGGTTTGGAAGTATCCATGACTCACTCTCTAGAAAAATGAGTCTCAGGGTTACCTTGAATAAGAGTAAAAACTTAATTGTCTATTATTCTTTTTTCCCCTAGTCAGACTTGATGTCTTTTAATTACCAATTTAGAGCATTTTAAAAAATGACTAAAGATAACTTCAGTTTTTTTTTTTCTGAAATTGGTCTTTTATTTTTTTATGTTTTTACTAGGCAGTGGGGTTAAGTGGCTTGCCCAAGGCCACACAGCTAGGTGTCTGAGACCAGATTTGAACCCAGGTACTCCTGACTCCAGGGCCGGTGCTTTATCCACTGCGCTACCAACCACCCCCCTGTTCATATCTCTTTGACTGTTTATAAATTAAAGAATGTTTTCTGTTTTTATAAATTTGACTTACTTCCCTCTGTATTTTAGAATTGAGGCCTTTAGAAATGTGCTGCTAGCAATCTGTCATGCTCCTGGGTGTGATGAGAGCCAGGTTGAAGAGAGAGTCACAAACGACTTAATGTCTGGAATAACTCTCTCTCAACTATATTATTGAATATCCAGACACTTATAACAAAACTTATCCCAGATGTGACAAGTCAGCTGAAATCCAGCTGCATGGTTCCCTGAATTAATTTACCATATTTACATTTTGAAGTTCATTAGACTTCCTTATCAAAATTTTCCCCCCTAGAGCTCAGCAGATGTTTTAGGTCAAGGTTCGTTGGTGAGTCAACCATCCTGTTTAATGCATGCTTGATATCTGGTAACCTTTGTACCAGGGACACCTGCATTCCAACTCCACAGAAGCTGGCCCTCTACAGAAATGTAATATAAAATTTTTTTATATTACTTCACTATCTATGATATGTTTTAGTAAAATGAAGTTTCCCTGATTTTTTTTAATTAGGTCTATTTTTCTTTTGCTTTGACTGAAACCATAATTACTACTTAAACCATAATTACTACTGCTTTTTTTAAATTTCAGCTGAAGCATACTAGATTCTGTTCCAACCCATTATTTTAACTCGCTTGTGTTGTATAAATCTTTCTATTTATTTTTTTAAAATTTTTTTAGGCAATAGGGTGAAAAGACTTGCCCAAGGTCACACAGCTAGGTAATGAAGTGTCTGAGGTCACATTTGAACTCAGATCCTCCTGACTCCAGGTCTGGTGCACTATCCACTGAGCAACCTAGCTACCCCCAAATTTTTCTATTTCAAGTTTATATCTTCTTAACAATATGGTGTTGAATTCTTGTTTTTAATTCATTCTGCTAACCACTTTCATTTTAGGGGAAAGTTACCCATTTACATTCAAAGTTATGATTACTGTATATATACCCCCTCCATCCTAATTTCTTCTATTTATCATTATTTTTCTCTTTGTATCCTGCTCCTTCTCAAGAGTCTGTTTTGATTCTGATCACTGCTTCCATTAATCTACCTTCCCTTTGATCACTATTCTTTTATCTTATCTCTTTCCCCTCCAACTTCCCTGTTGGGGAAGGTAGATTTTTAGGCTCACTTGCATATGTTTGTATATATATTTTTTGAACTAATTCTTTTTTTATTTTTTATTTTTTGCTAGGCAATGGGGTTAAGTGGCTTGGCCAAGGCCACACAGCTAGGTCATTATTAAGTGTCTGAACCAGGATTTGCACTCAGGTCCTCCTGACTCCAGGGCTGGTGCTCTATCCACTGTGCCACCTAGTTGCCCCCTGATGAACTAATTCTTATGAGAGTGAGTTCAGTTTAAGTGTTTCCTGCTACTCCCATTTTTTTTCTTCATTGTAAAATTTCTTCCTTTCAACTCTTTTTTGTGACACAATTTTTTTCCTAATTCTTCTCATCCTTCTTATCTCTTCATCTTTTGAGGTCATTCCAACATAATTACCTCATATTCATGTTCTTCATGTAGACTACTTTGAACTGAACTAATGATGATAAAGTTCTTAGGACTTACTTGTATCATCGTCCTATATGGAAATATTAACAGTTTAATTGTATTGAGCCACTTTTGAATTCTCACTCATATTTACTTTTTTATGCTTTTCTTGAGTCTTAGTTTAAATGTCAGCTTTCTATACATTTTTAGTCTTTTCAGTGCTCAAAATTACTTTTAAAAAAATATCCTTTTGTTCCTTTGAGAGATTTTCCTCAGTTTTTTCTGGAACAGTTATTCTTGGTTATAATTCTGGCTCCTTTACCCTCTGGATTTTCATAGTCTAGGGCTCTCTGCAAGGAACTCATGATCTAATAAGGAGGAACAACACACAAAAGGAGGCAGGAAAGTTAGGTTTGGATGGGCAAAGATGAGGAGATAACTAGTGAAGATTCCTCTTGTTCCATGGAATTGAAACTATATGGAGCAGTAGATGCAGAGTAGAGTGACTCCCCAATATATAAATATCTTTCTTGATAATATAAAAGACCCTCTGTAATATGTTGTGGATTAGAAGATCATTTCTTTTCCTTGATCTCCTTTGGAATAGATGAACAATACTGCTTCCTATCATTTTAAAGAGTCAAAAACTTTTTTTGTGTTCCTTCTTATGAGGTTTTAAGATTTAGATCTGGAAGAGACCTGGATGATCACATAATATCTCCAACCCTCACTCAATTCACAAAAAAAGAAAACAAGTTCCTAGAATCTCACTTGCCTAATTTCACAAAAGTGCATGCTGGAATTAGTGCTTCAATCATCCAGTTCCAAATGAAATGCTTTCCCCACTCCGAATGTTCTTCTCTCTTTGGAAATCTAGAATAAAATTTCCATTGCCCATTAGAGGGTGAAAGGGTGATCCATTATTTACTAGAGATTTAACTCTCTTGGTCCCTTCTCACAAACATTCCAGAATCAGCAATTATCAATAAAGATAGTGGGGTTGATGGAGGGAGGGAGAGAGGGAGAGACAGAGACAGACAGAGACAAACAGACAGACAGATGCACACACATACACACACACACACACACACACACACACACAGAGAGAGAGAGAGAGAGAGAGAGAGAGAGAGAGAGAGAGAGAGAGAGAGAGAGAGAGTCAGACAGGCAGACAGACAGATACAGATATAGAACAGAGAATCAGAGAGACAGAGAGACATGGAGACAGAGTCACACAGAAACAGAAAGAGTTAGAGACTAAATGAACTAAAACACCTTCAGAGATACCAATTATTTTACCAGTTTTGAAAATGTGAGGAAATGTGATATTTGGGAATGTGGAGATGACAGGTAGGCAATGCCTGGCTCTTTGGGGTGGAAGAAGATTCCAGTCTTGATGGGGCTACTTTAAATGTCCACATTAAATTGTAACTGGATCAAAGAGCTAGATAGGACCATAAAGATCCTTTGGACAAACTTTCTCTTTTTACATATGAAGAAACTGAGACTCAGAAGGATAAATAGCCAGCCAGTGGCTCTGTGAGTTAAGAAGTCCCACTTTAAATTGTTTGGCCAATTGGTATGATTTTGAAGATGTTATCTGCTGTAGAAAATTGCCTGCAAACATTGACACTATTCTTTTCTTGTATTTCTACCAAAACTTGTGAGTCAGCTAGGTAGTGCAGTATATACAGCTCTGAACTTGGAATCCAAAAAACCCAAGTTCAGTTTCTGTTTCAGACTCTTACTAAATGCATTTTAGACTCAGTATCTTCATCTTTAAAATGGGGATAATAATAGCATCCTTCTCAAGTTTGTTAGGAAAATCATAAAAGACAATATTTGTAAAGCAATAAATAATAAGTATTTTTTTAATGTTTGTCTTTTTTTTTTATTTTTTTGCAGGGCAGTGGGGTTAAGAGGCTTGCCCAAGGCCACACAGCTAGGTAATTATTAAGTGTCTGAAGTCGCATTTGAACTCAGGTCCTCCTGACTCCAGGGCCAGTGCTCTATTTGCTGTGCAACCTAGCTGCCCTAATACTAAGTATTATTAATGCCCTCAATATATGTGCAAATGAGTTTGATGAAGATTTTTAGAGCAGTGAGAAAGTAGGTATGTTGGTTGACGGCTGCTGATTCATTCTTGATTACTTTTTCAATAGGCCCATTTATGATTATTTCCATTTTTTTTCTGGGGGCGGAATATTTGATTAATTCCAGTCCTTCTTGTCCTCTTTTTTGAACATTTCACATATCACATCCAAATTTCGTGGCTCTATTGTCACTGACAATGAGAATAAATCCCAATACAAAGTCTAAAGATCTGTTTAATTTCTTTTCTTTTTTTTAGGTTTTTGCAAGGCAAATGGGGTTAAGTGGCTTGCCCAAGGCCACACAGCTAGGTAATTATTAAGTGTCTGAGACTAGATTTGAACCCAGGTACTCCTGAACTCCAGGGCTGGTGATCTATCCACTGCACCACCTAGCTGCCCCTGTTTAATTTATTTTCTATTACTTTCCCCTTTGGATTCCTTTATAAATGCTATCAGAATGTTCTGGCTTACCTAAGTCTTATGTCAAGCTTTCTACATATTCTTATTTCATTCTTATTGCATTTCATTTTTTGTGAGGGAATGATATTTGTAATTCTGCTTCATTCAGGAATTCTCTCCCATTCAGGAATTCTCTCCCAACTCACCTCTGTTTCTTGCAATCTCTAGCTTCCTTTAGTGCCTTTCCTGATTCCCCCAGTTTTGGACCGTCTCCCAGTTTCCCCAGTCACGTGTATATAGTTATTCTTTCTTTATTTACTTTTCCCAATTGTTTTTTCTTAGTCCTGCTATTTTATTTAGTAATCCCATTTGGGGTCTTCTTGGCAGAGTGGTCCATCATTGTTTTTCTCCAGTTCATTTCACAGATGAGAAATTTAGGCAAGCAGGGTTAAATGACTTGCTCAGATCACACACTGACTCTGTGCTACCATCCAGCTATCCCCCTTTCCCTCCTACATGTTTTAGGTTTGTCATAGAATGTAAATTCCTAGAAGAAATGGACTTTCTCACTTTAGTATTTCTATCTGCAGCTCCATGCAGAATTCCTGAAACATAGTAAGTGTTTAATAAATTTTTCTTTATGTTTTTAGTAATCCCCAGAAGTGATTTCCATTTGGATCAAGGCGAAAGACTATGGAACACAGAGAAAGAAGCGCTAAGAGTAGTCAACTATCCATGTGAGTAAAGAAAAACTAAGCACATCGGACTTAAATCCTAAACAATAGCTCCATTAGATAGAGGAAATGTTGGGTGGATATTCTTTTCGGAGTCCTGTAGGGCCTGTGAAGAAAGGCTGAGGCTCTTTAATAAAAGCTGCTAAGACATCTAGTAATAATGATAATGAAAACTGAGATCACTATGACTTCTATCCACACCCTTTCAGAAAAGTGGTTGTTAGACAGACCAAGAGCAGTAGCACCAAAGCACAGAAAGCATTTGCCTTCTTGTACCACTTGCAATTTTCTTACTTTATCTAAGTCAATATGTCCTGCTTATTTCAGAGGGTTTCCACCCTAGATGTCAGCTTTGAGAAATTGTAGGATCTAGAGGCTTCTTCTATTTTTTTGAGATTGGATGACTGACTGGGTGATAATAAAACTTCGAATTTTAGAATTTTAGAAGGTCAAAACCTTGATGGATTTGTAATGACCATCCCTCTTCTGTTCTTCACTGCTTACACACATATCTGTTCACCCACATACTCTCAACCTACACACAAACACACAGCACACTCACACTCACTATCACCCCACCCCAAACCACAACACACACACACACACACACACACACACACACACACACACACACATCCATATACACCCCTATGGCCATAGATTGGAGCAATTTTTTCCCATCTTTGTCCAGCTTACCAAGTAAGAAATTCTTGGGCATTTAAAGAGAGAAATGGAAAGTTTATATAGCTTTGAATCTCTTTAAAATCCTTTCTGAAGTTTTTGTTGTCTGAATTTTGCTGCTTAGCAATGTGTCTTCCATCAAAACATTGTTCCTAAGGAGTTAAGTGCCTATGCATTATTATTTTCGTCAAATCAACCATTGACTTCTCCTAGATAGATATAAAACCCTAGAGCTTCCACAGAGCTATTGATAATCTTTTCATGTCTTTTAGATTCCAGATTAAGGAGAACTAACTTTACCACCACCCCCATCCCCATGGAGCCAACTACAAATTTGAGCATTTCTAAGGAGGAATCATAGCAGGAAAGATGGAGAAGAAAGAATCTTGGGATTGCAAGTTAAGAGAAATCTGGGAATGTGATTTCATATTAGAGAAAAAGGTGGGACATTCCAAGAAAATAACATTTATCCAAAGGAATGCTTCTAAAAAGTCTACTATCAGTGAATGTAATAAATTAAGGAAAAGTTTCAGTCTGAACTCAGCCCTCATTTCACAATAGGGAGAAAAGAATTGTAAATTCAGTGCAACTGGTAAGAGCATAAAACAACATTCATGACTATTAATAGCATCTCCTTAGTCAAAAAAATTTATATAATATAAATGGGAAAAAGACTTCAGTTACCTCTATGATTTTTCTTAGCATCACTGTGTACCTAATGGAGGAAAACTTTATGAATGCATTAAAAATGAGAAAACCTTAATTCAGTGTATGAACACTTGTCAGTATCAGATGAGTCATAATAGAGAGAATTTCTGTGAATATTATTAATGTGATAAATCCTTCAGGAATCACCAAATAGAATCCAGTAGAAAAAGGTTCTATAAATCTAATGGATGTGAAATTTTTTTCAGTTGTAATTGATCTTTTATTTATAATAAAAAATTCATACTCAATATAGTACAGGTGAGGAAATCTTCACTAACAGCACATTTCTTTAATATAAAAAATTATACTGAAACTAAAATTCCCTGTATTGGTCATAAATGTGGGAAAACTTTTATCATAAATGTGGTAAAACTTTTACCTCTAGCTCATCCCTAGTAAACATCAAATAATTAATACTGGAGAGAAGAATGCATACATTGACTATGGAAAATGGTTTTCTGATAACTCATATCTTACTTGACACCAGAGATTTCATACTAGAGAAGAATCATATAAATGTGATGACTGTGGGAAGAGCATCTCTTGCTCAGCATCAGATAAGGCTCAATGGAGAGAAACCCTATAAATGTAATGAGTAAGGAATAGCCTTTGGTGACAACTCACACCTTATTTAACACTGGCAAGAAATTCTATAAATGTAGGGAATGTGGAAAGGCCTTCAATGGTTGTTCACACCTTACTAAGCATCATAGAATTCACACCAGAGAGGAACTATATAAATGTGATGAATAAGTGGGAAAGCCTTCAGCAACAGTTCATCTTTTACTTAACATCAGAGAATTTATAATGGAGAGAAACCTTATTTATGTGTTGAATGTGGGAAAGCCTTTGGTCAAAACTCATCTCTTTTTCAACACCAGCAAAATTCACTCTGGAGAGAAAGAAACCCTATGATTGTATTGAATGTAAGATGACCTTTAGTGAGTTCATCCTGACTAAGCATCAAAGAATACATACTGGAGAGAAATCACATAAATGTAAGGAATGTGGGGATTCTTTCAGCCCTAGAATATCCGTTATTTTACACCAGAGAGTTTATACTGGAGAGAAACCCTAGGAATATAGTGAATATGAGAAGGCTGTCATTGATAGCTCCTCTCTCACCTAACATCAGAGGATGCACACTATAAGTGTAATGACTGTGGGAAAACTTTTAGGCATATCTCATCCCTTATTAGCCATCACAGAATATATATTGGAGAGAAACCTTGAGAACGTCATAAATGTGAAGTTTTTAGCCAGAGTTCAGCTCTAACTGAACATCTGAGAATTCAAACTGGAGTGAATTAGTGAGTGTGGGAAAGTCTTTAATAATAGATCATCTTTACTACATACATGAGAATTCTTCCTGGAGAGAAGCCTTATAAGTGCAATGAATATGAGAAAGGTCTCAGGTCTTCAGGGCTTCAGCATACCTTACCTGACACCAGAAAAGGCATAATGGAGAAAAAGCCTGTGAGTGTAATGAATGTGGAAAAGCCCTTGTTTTTTGTTCACTCCTTAGTAAATATAAAAGAATTCATTCTGCAGGGAAGCTATATAAACATGATGAATTTGGGAAAACCTCGAGTTGTAGTTCTCTTACTCAACATCAAATAATTGATTCTGTAGAAAAACCCTATGAATGGTATAAATGTGGGAAAGCCTTCAATGATGGCTCATTCCTTGCTCAACATCAAAGAACTGATGTTGTAGAAAAACCCTATCAAGGTTAAGACTATGCGAAAATCTTTAGTCATAGTTCCTCCTTTTTTAAGTCTCAGAATGGATACTAGAGAGAAACATTATGAAAATGTTTATATATGAAAAAATATATATAAACTATGAAAAACACTTTAATATATGAAATAATTCATATATGAAAATGTTTATATATGATATATATAAAACTATGAAATATATAACTATGAAAAACACTTTAATTACCATTTACCTTTCCAAAAACAACAATACTAGATCTTAATTATGGTGTTTTGGCATTAAAACATTGAACAAACCCAAAGAGTCAGGACTACTACACCTACCAGTTATTAAACTATATCAACATCTGTAATTTTATTTGTCTCAAACTCCACTCTGACTCTGATGATTTAGTTTTCCTTTTTTTAATGATTTATTTTTCCAATTATATGTAAAGGTAGTTTTCAACATTAATTTTTGTAAAGTTTACTTCCTCCTACCCTTCCATCCCCCAAACCTAGGATAGCAAGTAATCTTATTGAGGTTAGACAAGCACAATCATGGTACTTGTTTCCATATTAGTCATACTATAAAAGAACAATCAGATAAAAAAGGGAAAAATCATAATAAAGAAAATAAATTAAAGAAGTGAAAATACTACATTCAGACTCCATAGGTCTTTCTGTGGATGTGGATGGCATTTTCTAATACAAATCTTTTGGAATTGTTTTTGATCACTATATTGTTGAGAAGAATTAAGTTTATCATAGTTTATCATCACACTATTTTACTTTAACTGTGTTTAATATTCTCCTGGTTCTTCTCACTTTCCTTAGCATCACTTCATGTGAGTTCAGATTCCCAACTCCACCAAAAGTGCATTAGTGTTTTGGTTTTCCCACTTCCCCTCCAACATTCATCATTTTACTTTCTGTCATAATAGCCAATCTGAAAGGTATAATGTCATACCTCAGAGTTGCTTTAAATTCCATTTCTTTAAAGTCAAATAATTCTTAAATTATCTCTCATGAAAGAAACTCACATAAATCCTCAGCATTTCTATATATTACTAACATGATACACCATGTAAGAGTAAGAGTTAGAAAAAGAAATTCCATTTAATATAACTTCAGATAATATAAAATGCTTTTGAGTCCACCTGCCAACGCAGACTCAAAAACTCTATGAAAACAACTATAAAACACTTTTCACACAAAATAAAATCAGATCTAAATGACAGGACAAAAATCAATTGCTCATGGATAGGTCAAGCCAATATAATAAAAATGACAATTCTAACTAAATTAAACTTTACTTATTTACCTTTCTTTTCTTCTAATTTTTCCCTTTCTCAGATACAGCTTAAAAACTCATCCTGTTGTAAAAGGCAGTCATTAAAATTTAGCAAAGCAATTATAGTGCATATATTCATATTGAATACAAATATATGATATTTTAATAACCCATCTAAAACAAATATATGTTTTTAGAGATTAGAGTCTGTTAAGACTAAGTTGGTTCACCAATGCAAACAAGATTAGAAAACATTTAATTGGGGGAAAGCATTTTTAGACAGTTTCTCAGATAAAACTTTCATATTTCAAATGTAATGAGAAATTTGTCAAATTTATAAGAATACAACTCATTCCCCAATTGATAAATGGTCAGAGGTAATCAACAGGAAATTTTTGGAAGAAAAAATCAAAAAGATATATAGTCATATGAAAAATAGTGAAAAATATTTTAAGTCATTAATGATTGGAGAAATTTAAATTAAAAGATCTTTGAAGTTCCATCTGACATTTATCAGTTAGGCCAAAATGATTTAAAAAAGGAAAATGACAAATGTTCTAGGGCATATCGAAAAATTGGGAAACTAAAACAGTGTGAACTGATCGAATCATATGGAAGAACAATATGGATTTACTCAAAGAGTAAATTTACTCAAAGCTATATACCCTTGGCCCAGCAATACCACTAATAATTCTGTTTCTCCAGGTGGTCAAAGAAAAAGAGAAAATAACTTATAAGCTACAAAATATCAATAGCAACCTTCTATATTTTGAAGAAGAAATGTAAATTTCACAAATGCCTATCAACTGAAGAACAGTCGAACAAGTCACGGCACATGATTGTTATGGAATAGCACTGTCCCAAGGAAGTGATGAACTTATTGAGGTTAAGCAAAAGTCCAAAACAAAATTTGGAAAGACTTGCTTGTAATAATGAAGGATGAAATGAAAAGAACCAAGAGAATACTATACACAGTAGCAGCAATATTGTTTAAGGACGACTTTTAATGATAAAGTTTTGAGTATTTTAATACTCAAATCGAGTACAAAGAAGCTTTGAAGGAAAATGCTATTCTCCTTCAGAGATAGAACCAATAAATAGATAATATGGTTTTTCATATTTTTGGTGTACATATATATATATATCATATATATATATCTATATATAACAAATATATTGTATATATATATATATATCCTTACATTTGCATATATCCTTTACTTATTGATTGAAAAGTGACCCACACATATACCCATATATTTGTTTCTAAGCGTGACCTCCACTGTGGGATGAAAATAGGGAGAAAAAATAAGTGCCCAGCAGAGAATAAAATAAAAATCAGAAGGAAACCCAGAAAAACAAATTTTTTTTTTGGATTTTTCCAGGCAAATGGGGTTAAGTAGCTTGCCCAAGGCCACACAGCTAGGTAATTATTAAGTGCCTGAGGTTGGATTTGAACTCAGGTACTCCTGACTCCAGGGCCAGGGATCTATCTACTACACCACCTAGCCGCCCAAAAAGAAGATAATTTTGAACACATTGTATGGTATTTATTATTTAATTGTTCAAAAACATAAACACTGTGAAATGTAGATTTGTGATTTCATATTGAATTTTCTTTTATTTTTGTTGCATCAAGTACATGGAAATGATTTTTGGGTTTGTCTTGAATTTAGGTTCAAAATTATTAAGAAATCAAAAAAGGATTAATTTGGTTTAAGATGTAATTTCAGGAAAACTATTCTAATAATAATTATCATAACTACAAATCATCATAAAAACAATTTTGATATTATACACACAGAGTCAAATGTTTTCCTCTCTTACTCAAGGAATGTTTGCAATGAGGAAGGAGGTCTCTATTCAAAATAAACCAAATCACACGTTCTTTCACAAGACTGAGAGGGTTCATGACCTTGCTAAAGTTGACAGATATGAAATCAAGGGGATTTATGCAAAATCTTTCTCCCACTCTTCCTTTCCTTTCCTTTCCAAAAGATAAGCATTCATTAGTTTTCCCATTTAATGGCTTGACATTTTTTGACATCGTGGCAATAGTCTCAAGTAAGCTAATAAGAAATTTCACAGTATCCAAATCAAAAAAGAATCAAAATCTCCAATGATATGAAATGACCATTTCTTCAATAATATTTCTATGCAGTATTTTACAAGAATTTATAATCCAAGTTGAAGCATGATGGTATTATCCACAACAGCTTGAATTTAAAATGTGAATGCACTAACCTGATGATATTTACAGATTACTGCTGTATAGAAAGTCATCCACAATACCATAAATGACTTTTGGATATCACAATCCCTGAAGTTTAGAAAAGTCATGACAAAATAAATTGCATATTTCATTAGCGATCTGCATAGTAAAAAGTAACATATACATAGGCCATTCAAAATCACGTAAGAAAAAATAAGATTTTACTGGATTGAATGCAATGTTAGGGTGAATCTGCTGAGCTATAAGTTGGGCTAAATATTATATACCATTGTTAAAAGGCATCACTCTATTTAAAGGGCTGATAAGATACCAGAATTGATCATTGCACAGAATCTGAGCAATGACCAAGGAGAGGTGAGGTTGATTGAGACAAGAAGAGGTAAGAGTAAGATTCAAGAAATATGCTAGTGAGGTGATACGAAATGGTGAAGGCCAGTTCTGGGGTTAAATATAAATTAGAACATCTGTATCAGTAACCACACATGCTTAATAGTCGGAGGAATATTAACTAACTCATTTAAATACACATGTAATGTATGATCAAGGAGGAGGAACATAGTAAGGGAAAACATACAATTGATGTGTTGGGAAGTTGTGCCCTAGTACTCATCCAATGAGGAATGGAAAGAGGAAGTTTGCAAGTCTGTTATTTAAAGTTGGGGATATGCCTACTTTTTTTGGACACCCATTCCTACAGGAACATAAATAGACTTTTCTTGAGTTTGTGGAGTTTCTAGGAGGATACTTGTTTCTTACAGAACATAACCGAAAGAAAGATTTAGCAATAACAAGAAATAATCTTTATCCACATTACAAATCGCTAAACTGAGATAATTTTTGTAAAAATAATCAGTTATGAAATTTTCAGATCTGTGCTTTTTTCAAATATTTCATCTAAAAGTCAAATAGTATAATCGATTCTGACTTATCCTAAGTGTCCTATTAGATAAGATAAATTTTGCTTAAAAAGAGATCAAGAAAAAAATGAATACACCTGGATCCATTTCCTAAATATTATCGCACAGAATCTCAACTTTAGTTACTTAGTATCATATTTTGTAAGGGCCATTTATTTGAAACATTTCATATTATGATGTACACTACTGTGAAATGATTCACTGACAACAAGTTATAAATTGGCATCATGATATAGTATGATGCAGTTTGATTCAGATTTGAATCCTCCCCAATCATCCCACTGAAGAACACATTTTAATGTCTTTAATGGGTTCTATAAACTAAAAAGGAACCATTACTATCCATTTACTTATAGCACTCTAAAACTTTCTCTACTTTAAAATTGAGGTGCAAAACTGTTATTACTGTAGAGACCATATAGAAAAATACAAATTTTTTCCTAATATCTCTCATTTTAACAAAGTAAAATTTTAAAACTTGATGTCAATATATTTAAACTTTAAGTTCTCTTATGTACATCTCTCCTGTGGCCTGAAAAATCACACCTTAATTTTCTTTCATATCCTTCCTTAAACTTTCATTGAAATCCTTTGGGACCAGAGCATAACTTATCTGACACCAGAGGAATTATACTGGAGAGAAAGCTTACAGATGTAATGAATGTGGTAAGTCTTTGATGATAATTCTTCCCTTAGTAAACACTAAATAATTCATACTGGAAAGAAGCCCTATATGTGTAGTTAAAGCAACTGGACATTCTAGACTAATCAGGAGATGGACTGGGCATGTTGAAATGCCAGAAGTACCCAGGACAAAAAAAAAATTTATAGAGAACTCCCACAGGGCATGTGCTCACAAGGGGATCAGAAGAAAGGATACCAAGACTCCCTGAAGGTCTCATTGAAGAATTTTAGAATTTCTTGTACAGCTTGGGAGACCCTGGCACAAGACAACCCAACATGTCACCCTATCAGTGAGGGCTCTGCACTCTATGATGAAGGCAGAATTGAAGCAGCTCAAAGGAAACATAAGTAAGTTTAGGGTGCCCATCGCAGTTGTTCACATGGACTATTTGTGCCCAACTTGAGGTAGAACATTCTGAGCTCACATTGGTCTGATCAGCCACAGTAGTGATGTCATATTTGTCTTCTTCAATAACAGAGGAGAAGAACCAGCCAACCAACCAACCATAATAGGGAGGAGGAAGAGCTAAACACACATTCAGAACAAGACAGCAAAGTTAACATTTGTACATCAAAGTCTCATAAAAATATGAATTTGGCTAAAGCAAAGAAGATCTCAAGAAAGGATTTTAAAAATCAATCAAGAGGGGTAGAGAAATGAAAATGATGGGAAGAAAGCATAACAAATATCAACAACTTCATAAATGAGGAGCAAAAAAATATGAAACAAAATGAGACTTTCAGAACAGAAGAGACCAAATGGTAAAAGAGGCACGAAAATTCTACTGTTATTAAACTTCATTCTCTTTTTCTTATGTTTCTTTTGCAAGGAAATGGGGTTAAGTGGCCTGCCCAAGGCCAAACAGCTAGGAAATTATTAACTGTCTGAGATGATTTGAAGTCTGAATCCAGGGCCAGTGCTCTATCCACTGTGCCCCCTACCTGCCCCGATACTCCATTCTCAGAGAATCATATCCGGAAGGTGATTCCATGACTTGAGAAATGAATTGGATTTAAATGAATAAGGGCTCGTTTCTGAAGCAGCACAGTTCACCAAAGGTTAGAGTGAAACAATTTCAAAGTCAAATTAGCGGGTCAACAGAAAAACGTATGTTACTCCAGATAAGAGTAGAACACAGTCCAGGACTCTCCTCTGTCCTGAGAAGAACATACAGTGTGAGAACTGGTCAATTATTTGGCTTTAACAGATGGAGATTAGTCCACATACAGCCATTGATTGGCATGTCAGTACACTGGAAGCTCTTATGTACTGAGCTTCAATAGGTAATGCATGACATTCCTGCCTAATCATGAAAAGTTTAACAGACTTCATTTTATCTAGATATGCCTAATCAGCAAATTTTGGCATCACAATCTAGGGCGTCCCACACTTGGGTTTTAGTTAATAATAATCCATTGGTTTGTATGCCTTTCTGTACTTAATTTTCTTCTCATTTCCTCACATGACCACATAGGCAACATTAATAATAATGGATCTTTGTAAGGAATCATAGCCAGGGCCTGAAGTGATAGAACAGGTACTGAAATAAAGGGGAGGCAAGATTCTTAGTATACGAAGCTCAGAAAAAGTTTGAAAACTCCAGATCAACCCAAGAAAAGCCTTGATGAGCACACCATCCTCAGAGGACACCTATATTTCACTGTTCCCTTCAACTCCATCCCTCATGGATGTTATTTAACTTTCATGTCCCTCCTCCTGGAACCTGAATAAGTTTTTCTCTCAATCTGCTCCCAACTTTATTTTTAAATTACTATTTGTACATATTCATTATCAGTGAGTTATTGTTGATGGGTCTATTATCACTAATCCATTAAAATGGCTGATGATGATTTGCACCTGGGAAAATTTAAGCCTTCAAAGATACTTCTGAGATCCCATTAAGTCAACATATCTTGCCTTGATGCTGACAAGATAATCACATCCCTGGGGGCAGTTAGAATCTTTGAGTCTATAATTGACTTCTGTCTGCCCCTTCTCACATGCATCTTCTGAGTAGCAGAGTTCAGCATGGTGAATATCTGTGTCGTGGAGTCAATAATTTAGAGGCAAAGTAAAACCTTTTATCATACAGATTAAAAGGAAATCAGAGTGAAATCCGAGTCCCCTCTTTGTAGTCAATAGAAAAGATACTATGAAGGAGGCTCTGCTATTTTCCTTCAGAATCCCAGTGAGATAACGTTTTTGTATATATCTTTCTTCCTAGTCTAAGTTCCCATTGCAACATATCTGAGCAACTTCGGTGTTCCTCTGATTAGTATTTTTGCTCCTAGTCTTCCTTTTAACTCTTTGTACCTGTTCTGCCAGCTTTATTTTCAGTCCAAAACTCAACTGTCATCATATCTAGTTCCTTTCATTTCATAGATACATAAATCTACTTTCAAGATAGAATATTACTTTTATTTGTAATCTTTTGAGTGACAAATGACCTGAGAAATCATCAGCCCAACCTCCAGAAGAATTGTATTGTAAAACAATGTAGATAGCCTACATTACTATAGCAAAATAAAATGGAATTTCTTCTACTTTGCCATTCTTGAATAAACTGGATGTGTAATAGTTGGAAACATTTTAATAAGATCACTTTCCCTTTTCTTTTCTTGTACAAAGATGATACTGCTTCTCAGTGATATTTATTTTACTTTCTGAACGTCAAATGACTCTTAAAGTCATTCTTGCCCCATTTGTCTCCCTTTCATTTGACTATAAGCCAAGAAGGACCCAATGTTGAGTTCCAAGTTATTCTTAAAGAAAGACAAATTATTGGATTGAAAAGTAACTTTTCAGTGAGTGACACAATAAGATAATTTCAAATAAACCTTTTTTTTCCATTTTCAATTAGTTTCTGAAATTACTAGCTTCCCATTAGCAGATCAACATGAAGGGTAAAATTCCCCTTTGTTTCTCCTGGAACTAAGATAAAATTTCCCAAACTGTTTTAACATGGGATGATTGTAACTCTGATGATGCATCAGGATGAAAATGAAACCAGTACATCAGAGGTGAATGATCCAGGTGAGATTTCTTATCCCAGTCATATTTCCCTGTTTTATATTAGACCTTGCAGTATTCTGGAGAAGTAAGGATTATTTTCCATTCAAAATTTTTAAGATAAAATTTTAGAAAGCTGCCTGAATGAATGGGTGAGCTTGAGTAGTAATTATTTACTGAAAGCATGACTTCCAGGTTTCTAGGAGAAAACATGAGTATAGGTTTTCCTTTGGAACTTATTTTTGATCTTTTCAAGGTACCTTTTTTTCAGGGTGCCTCTAGCCTACCTCAAGGATGTCTAGACCAGGTTAAGTCAAATTTTTCAGACTTTGATTTGGTATGAGGATAATGTAAGCCATGAGTAATCAAGAGAGCAATCCTAACCCTGGATGTACATTGAAATTTATAGGGAAATATTTTATGGTCAGCCTGGATGAATTAATCAAGATTCTTTATAAAATTCTTAATCTTTTGCCTGGCATTTATGGTACAGGAATATCATGGATCATTTCATTTATCAATGGAAAGATGTAGGGTCATTTGAATTGGATAAATTGACTTATATACAGAATTTTAAAAATGAAAATGACAAGCCACACAGATAGATGGTTCATTTAGAGAGATCTCTTATTTAAAGCAATTATCACTATTCACTGTTTTGGTTTTGTTTGTTTTCTGTTTTTGTTTTTATATCTTTCTAGTTAAATTTCTAAAATACCACCTATTAGGACCCTAATAAAATATTTTTTGCCTTTAGGAAGAGTAAAGGATATCAAGACTCTGTTTCTTTTTTAATTTGTTTGTCAGTAAAATCTCTTTGTATTGCAGATTGAGCATACTTTTTAAGGTTTTTTGGTAAGGTTAAGTGGCTTGCCCAAGGCCACACAGCTAGGTAATTATTAAGTGTCTGAGACCAGATTTGAACCCAGGTATTCCTGACTCCAGGGCTGGTGCTTTATTCACTGCACCACCTAGCCGCCCCGAGATTGATCATTTTGACATACTTCCTTTTACATTTGCTCTGATCATCCAAGGGCAAAGGAGTAGAAAAGGATGAGAACTCTTCAGATGGAAGATTCCAAGATTCAAAGGATAGAATTGTATCTCTATGGCTAATTTTGTCAGTGGAGAGAAAGAGAAGAAACACAGAGACAGCCTCACACAGAAAGAAAAAGAGATAAAGACAGACAGAGACAGTGTGCTTTTTCTGTAGAAATTTATGACATTGCAAATGAGAGTGATTATTGGTGACTCAGGTATTTTCTATTCAATTTGAATTTTCTGTGTTTTGATTGTTATTCATACAATGAAATATTTTAGAACTGTTTTTAATTTAGTAGCTTTTCTTAGGAGTTCAAAAAGCTAAAACAGTGGTAGCTATATTCAGATCCATTCAGATCTCTTTTTTCCTTTCTTTTCTTCAATTCTTTGTTTCTTCCTCTATCTTATAAATTAATAATTCAAATATATCAATAGTTTCTGAAAACATTTGCACCATATAATTTTATAAAATTGAATCTATGTTTTCTGTGCCCATATTTATGACATTTGATAGGTAATAGTGTTTTCCCCTCTGAAACAGAGATGTTTTTCTAATTATTTAATGAAAATATAAAGATAATTGGCCAAAAACGGAGTATATTTTGGATTTTGGTTCATTAGAAAACACTGTACTTTGTCAGTGATTTAAGTCATCCTATTTACCCCCACAAATAATTTAATAATTATTTTCAGAGTTACATGAAGCAATGTAAAGACTAACAGACTACCTCCTGGGGGGTGGAGGTGGGGGAGAGGGAAGTGAGATTAGGGGAAAACTGTAAAATTCAAAATAAAAAAATAAATTTTTTTGAAAAAGAAAACAACTATTAAAAAAGTTACATGGACAAGACTAACGTAAAATTATTTTCAGCCTTAGATGTGTTTTGCCCTTTTTGATGAGTTATAGATATAATGTACTGAAATCCTATGTCTGGCCTCATTCCAATAATTAGGGCTTTAAGGAGTTTATTTGTAAACATTGTGTAGATGAAAGTACAGTGCTAATAGTAAAGAGTATGCTAATTGATTAAAGAATCACCAGGATTAATGACTGAAAAGGCATTGAAACAAGAGGGTTTACAACAGGGACATACTTTCCTAGCAGTGAGTGAAGCAACTTTGCAGAGTTATTGAATGGGAAGAACTGGCAGCTTCCCTTATACCACCATGGCAGCATGTGCTCAAAGCACACATCACCTTTTCTTGTATTTAATCTTTACTGAAGTTAGGTGAACTTAATTCTAAGAAGGCAAAAGGCATAGAAGCAAGGGACTGGATTATCCAACAGAGACTTCCAAGTTTGTACCTACAACTGGAGTCAATAGCAGATTCACTGGGGGCTAGCTGTGAAACCTTGGTCAAGTCACGTAACATTGCTTGCCTGTCTTCCAAGGCCATCTACAATCATTCTGATACATATCTGGCCACTGGACCAAGTTGGCTCTGGAGAGAAATTGAGGCTGGGGACTTAGCACAGCTCCTCCCCCCCCAACTCACATCCAATTCAAGAGGTCGTTATAGCATCATCTCCCTGATGTTGTGGTCTTCTAGAATGAAGGAGAAATGCTATTACCTCCAGAAAGGTACCAGTATGATATGAATTCTTTATTTTATTTCTTCTTAAGAAATTTCTTTCCTAAATGGTCACTGAAATATCCCAATTACTTTATTCTTTCTTTCTCTCTTTCTGTCCCCTTCTCTTTCTTTCTTTCTCTCTGCTTCTTCTTGTTTCTTTGTTTCTTTCTCTCTCTCTCTCTCTCTTTCCCTTTCTTTCTTTCTCTTTGCTTTCTTTGTTCTTTCTTTCTTTCTTTCTTTCTTTCTTTCTTTCTTTCTTTCTTTCTTTCTTTTTCTTTCTCTCTTCCATCCATATGGAATATGTGTATTTTTAAGTTACACAATTTTCTTACATCCAACCCTGCCCCCACCCCAGTGGTAAGCAGTCAGGTTAGCATCATACCTGCAAACATATTGGGAGAATCAGGCTTACAGATTAGTCGTTTTCAGTATGAGGAATTAGAATTAAGGGAAAGAGATACATAAGAGATAATTTTTCTAAAGTGTTCATCAGATTCTGAGGGATTATTTTTTTGTTTTATTTTGTTTTGTTTTGTTTTTCTTCTTTTGGATGGCGATAACATTGTCCAATGTCAGTCTAATACAATTGTCCTAGCGTTCTGAACTGCTGAGAGGAGCTGTTTTCATCAAGCTTGTTCATCTCACAATGTTGTTAATGTGTACATTGTTCTCTTGGTTCTGCTCTCTTCAATCAGCATGAAATCCTGTAAGGGATCCCATGCTTCTCTAGAGTCTGACCCTTTTTGGTTTATTATAGAAGAATAATATCCCATAGTATTCATGTACCATAACTTGTTTAGCCATTCCCCAACTGATGGGCATCCCCTCAATTTTCAGTTCTTTGCCACTGCAAAAAGAACTGCTAGGAATATTTTGGAACATTGGGACTCTTCCCATTTTTTAATGATTTCTTCTGCATATAGGCCTACACTGGAATTACTGGGTTGAAGGGGATGAACAGTTTTATTTCTCTTTGGGCATAGTTCCATGTTGCTCTCCAGAATGGTTGGATCTGTTCCCAATTCCAACAACAATGCATCAATGTCCCAATCCTCCAAAATTGATTGTTTTCCTTCTCATCTTTGCCAGTCTGATAGGTGTGAGGTGATACCTCATTTTTCTTTTTATTTGTGTTTCTCTAATCCATAATAATTTGGAGCATTTTTTCACATGATTATATATAGCTTTAATTTCTTCATTTGTAAACAATCTATTCATATTATATGACCATTTTTCAATTGGGGAATGACTTGTAACCTTATAAATTTGATACAATATTCTCTATATATTTTAGAAATGGAACCTGTATCATAATTCCTAACTGTGGAAATTATTTTCCAGCTTTCTGCTTTCCATCTAATTTTGGGAGCATTGATTTTTATTAGTACAAAATCTTTTTAATTTAATATAGTCAAAATCATTCATTTTGCATTTTATAATATATTCTAATTCTTGTTTGGTCATAAATTTATACCCTTTCCACAGATCTGATAGATAATTTCTTGGTCTATTAATTTATGTATGGTATCAGCCATTATGTCTAAATGCTGTACCCATTTGGACCTTAGTTTGGTATAGGGTGTGAGATGTGGTTCTATGCCTAGTTATTGCCATACTATTTTCCAGTTTTCCCAACAGTTTTTGTCAAATAGTGAGTTCTTATCCCAGAAGCTGATGACTTTGGGTATGTCAAACAGGAGTGTTGAAGTCAATTACTGAGATATCTTTTGAACCTATCCTAAACCATTGATCCATTGTTCTATTTCTTAACCAGAAGCAGGTAGTTTTGATAACTGCCACTTTACAGTATAGTTTGGATCTGGTGGAACTAGGCCATCTTCCTTTATATGTTTCACATTAGTTCCCTTGCTATTCTTGATCTTTTGTGCTCCAGATGAATGTTTTACCATTTTTTCCTAGCTTGATAAAGTAGTTATTTGGTAGTTTGATTGGTATGGTACTGAATAAGCAATTTAATTTAGGTAGAAATATCATTTTTATTATATTAGCTTAACCTAACTATGAGCAATTGAAATTTTTTCCAATTATTTAGACCTAATTCATTTGGGGGAGAAGTGCTTTATAATTGTGTTCATAAAGTTTCTTGGTTTGTGTTGGGAGGTAGATTCCCAAATATTTAATGTCTATAGTTGCTTTAAATAGAATTTCTCTTTCTTTCTCTTGCTCTTAGGCTTTGTTGTCCAATTGAATTATGATAAAGGTCATAGCAAATGAAAACTTATTAGTATGTTAAAATACTCCAACTTCCCAGAGTTATCTTTAGATAACTGAAGAAAGAAATCCTATAGGATTCCAATCTGTCTATGTAAATAGGAGATGGAAGCCTGATTTTTCTATATGATGGTGATAAAAAGAGATTGATATAATGTTTGTTTTCAAGAAACTTTCAGCAGTAAATAAAAAAAAAAACTAGAAGATAATGTGAAAAATCCTTTCTCTTTATTTTCAATTTTCTTTCATGATTTTATAGAATCAATATATTTGGATCCAGAAGTTAATTTTAGCATAATTTGCTCCAATTTCCTTAATTTATTGATGAATGGGAAGGGGAAAAAATAAATAGTTTCTGTTATGTGGTCTATGTAAAAATTTAGCCTAGCATGATTAGTACAATATCATTTTAATAATATTTGTTTCCATGCAAGAATGTGAGCCCAATTTGCTTCTACTCCAAATATAGCACTCTCTACCTGTGCTCCAATAAGAAAACCAATTTCGTCCATTGATTCCCCACATTTCATGTAATTTAACACAATTGCTTTCTTGCTGTTTATTTTTCTCATCTTAAAATCATGAAAAACTCCTTCTACAAAGAAACATTTTACTTCCATTTTTGTAAACATTGTGTTAGATGAAAGTAAGTTGATAATAGTAAAGAGTTTGCTAATTGATTAAAGAATCACCAGGATTAATGACTGAAAAGGCATTGAAACAAGAGGGTTTACATACAACAGGGACATACTTTCCTAGCAGTGAGTGAAGCAACTTTGAAGAGAGTTATTGAATGGGAAGATCTGGCAGCTTCCCTTATACCACCATGTCATAGTTCTTCCCTTTCTTCTTTCAAAATTTGGTCATTTGACTTTCCTTTTTATAAAAGAAAAATATTTTGATAATTACCCTTCATTTCATATTGTTCCTTTCTTAACCAGTTTCTTACGTGTATACAAATTCTTTTATTATTTTATGATTGATTAATTTCTATTGTCCTGGTTATTTTCCTCCAATTTTTGTGGTTATATAATTATTTCATATTTAGCAACCTATTCACCATTAAATTTCTTATTATTCACATAAGTTGTTAATGTGATAATTTTTTTTTAGGTTTTTGCAATGCAAATGGGGTTTGCCACACAGCTAGGTAATTACTAAGTGTCTGAGACCACATTTTAACCCAGGTACTCCTGACTCCAGGGATGGTGCTTTATCTACTATGCCACTTAGCTGACCCTAATTTGATAAATTTAATCCAATTTTCCATCTTAAAAATATGCTACAGATTTTTAGATATGATATTTATATTGCTGATGTCTGATATTATGTGATATTCTTTTATAATTCATCCAAGTTTTTTGCGTAGCACAATTAAAAATTTCAAAATTAATTTAATTTGTTATTCTTAGAATAATTTTTTGTTTACTATATGATGTTAAATGTAGCATAAAGATTCTTTCAAAATATAATTATATACTTTTGTTTCAGAACATGAATGATGCATATTTTTGTTTCATGTTTAATTAAATAATATGTTTTATTTCACTTAAGTTTTTTCATATAGGTATTAGATCTAGTTTCTTTAATATATTCAACTCTGCCATTTATCATTTTTTTGTTTTCGAATTTTTGTCTATTTTTATAATGGATTGGATTAAGAGTCTTTTAATTCTGTATTTTTGGATCATTAAAATGTAGCCTGTATTTCCCAATCTCATCAGTTACTCTCAGTGACTGATGGCCTGGTGAAATGATGATGTTTCACGTATATACTTTCTAGTCTTTTGGTATGTGCTCCTATTCACAGTCAAAGGAACATTCAGGAAATATAAAAAAAATTAAGTATTATAAGTCTGAATCAATCTCAATTGTAAATGTTGTCCAATAATGTTTGAAAGTCTTTCTTTTATTTCCTTTTTTATTACTTTTCTCTCTGAATCTGAGAACAGTTTTATTTCAGTGAGAATGAGAATTATTTTACTTTACTTAGTTTTAGGTATTGTCTTCTTCCTGCAGACAGGAATTGGTGTACTGGGAAACCTCTTCCTCCTCTGTCATTGTACCTCCACTTACCTAACTGGCAGCAAGATGAGACCCATAGACTCCATTTTTTTCCATTTAGCCTTGGCTAACTGTGTAGTGCTTATTTCCAAGGGAGTCCCTCAGACAATGGTTGATTTGGGGCTGAAAATTTTCCTGGATCGTATGGGGTGTAAAATTATTGTTTTCCTCCATCGAGTTGCCCATAATCTTTCTGTCAGCATCACGTGTCTTCTAAGTGGTTTTCAGATTATCATCATCAGTCCCATGTCTCCTTCTATATGGTCAGAACTCAAAACCTGGGCCTCAAAGTCCATTTTTCCCGTCTGTCTTTTCTGCTGGATCCTCCATATATTGATGAATATCTTTATGATTGTCAATATGCAGAACTTTACAGAAAGAAGTAACAACACAAAGATATGGAATATAGGATTCTGTTTAGCTTATACTCTGTCCTTCTTCGAAGTCTCACTATTTGTAATTGTATATTCAATTCCTGATTTCTTATGCGTGTGTTTCATGATCGTGGCCAGTGTCTACTTGGTGCATCTCCTTCAAAAACATCATCAACAAGTCCAGTATCTTCACAGCTCCAGCCAATTGTCAAGAAAGTCTCCTGAGACTAAAGCCACCTGCACTGTCTTAGTACTGGTGACCATCTATGTCGCCTTCTACACTGTCAATTTCATATTCTCATTTTATTTATTTCATCTTGATAAACATTATCAGAAGTTGATTCCCACATCAACACTTTTAGATGCATCTTTCCCAGCCTTTAGTCCATTTGTGCTTATCAGCTCTGACTCTCAAATTCTCCAACTCTTCTGCTCAATCTGGCAAAAGAAAAGATCCCAAGACTCTTTCCTTGGTCACTTCACTGCCTAATATTTTATTTTCATCTTACAAGCAGATATCTTTAAGAAGCTGATGACAGCAACCAGAACACAAATAGATTCAAAGAACTGTGGGACTTAAAACTTACAAGGTTCTAATAATAATAAACTTCATCATATCTAAAATTCATATACCTTAGTATTTATATATACCTAGTCTATCTTCATGTCCTCTTCTTGTGAAATTTTCAATCTCATTTTTTAAAAAATCCTTTTAATCTCTCATTCCTGAAATGTTTAAGCATTGTACTCTACTTTAGAATTTTTGTTTTTCATAGAATCAAATGAAATTTAGATTTGCATGGCTCAAAGCATCAGACAAAACTAAGCAAATAAAGACACTTGTGCAGTAAAAAGCAAAATGATACAATGACAATCAACTGTATAGCTATTATAGTCCCAGTAATTCACTACCAAAATCCATTTAATGATTACCATTCATCTTGGATCCCAGATGTTCCACATAGTCTCCTTGGTACACTGGTAGCAATTCTCTTGCACATTTTGCTATGGGTCTCATGCTTAGTGGAACTCTGAAGGGGAATAGTTTCTGTAGAGTTGGTTTTCTGGTTCCATATTTTTAGAATTTTTTTTCCATAGTGCTTTATAAACCAGATTTCATCACAATTTTATATATTTGCTTAAATTTTACTTCTCAAATAATCAATTAAAATATGTTCAAACCTCTTGTTTTTGTCATTGTTATCGATAATAAAATTCTAAAAGAACAATAATTTAAGAAATAGTAGTTCAATGGAAATTTAAGAGGATTTAAGGTCTTAAATAATCCTTGCTGTTTCTATCTTCTATCTTAACTCTGTACTTGTTTTAAAGACTGTTAACAAGCTGAAGAAACTTAAAAAAAATGAGAATTTGGCCAGTAAAATGAGATCTTCTGTATCAAAATCTAATATTTACCAAAAGAGATCAAAGAATGGCTCTCTAAATTACCATTGATTTTATTACTAACCTTCAGTGATAATACTAGCAAATTGTTACACTGATATATTGAAGAAATTCTCACACTAATTGAAAAATTAAAATTGAAATTTTAAATTACTGGAAAAGTTAGAACTCTGAAAATTTATCAGTTACATATAGTTTCTTGTTTTTATTATTTTCTATTTTTCACAATTTCTTACTCTAATTTTTTAGAACACTTAATTTTCAAATAGTTCAGTTTTTTACTTTTAGAATTCTAAATAATCCCAATTCAAGTTCTTAGGAAAAGTAGAGAATGACAAGCTTCATGACATACTTTTTACAATGAGATGATGACCTCTAGTATGCAAATGAATTTATTTCAGATGTTATATACACCCCAATCTAGCAACAAAGTTCCTGGTATGACATGAGCAAACAAATTTGGGAATTAATTATCTGAATTTTATCAGTATATGTATATATATATATCAGTATATCAGTATATTTAAGATTTAAGATCTTATGAATCTATATCCTAAGACAATGCAGAGATAAAAACAATATAGCAGCAACATGATACCTCATATCAGTCTGTGCTGGTAAGAGAGAATAACTATGAAATGAAGCAATATGGACATGGTCATATCAATACTGGTCCTCCAGGTTTAGGGGCCACATGACTTAATACATGACAGAATATTCTCAGACGCATTTGATTTCAGGTAAGAACAGAATAAGCATGAAAAAGTTCTATAACCAGATTCAGGATAATACAATTGAGACTTCTTGTATATGAATCTGAGTCAAAAGGGTTTTACCTTTATCTTCCCATTGTTGGGATATCCCCTTACCCTTACTGAAGTTCTGGCATTTTTCATACACTGGTAAAAAATATTGACTCAAGGAAACGAGAAACCTGAATTCAAAATTCAGAATAATATCAGATTACAAACCCTCCAAATTTTACCTCACATGTCAAATTTTACAAATCATGACTTAATATAGTTATTTTTTCAAATTTGTTTATTTATTCTCATTTTGTACAAATGATGTTTTTTCTACATTAATAAAATATTCTAGTTTAAGAGTAAACAAAATATCCCCTCCCCCCAAAAAATATAGACTTGCTTGAGTGGTAAAGTAAAGGGGAGAGAAAAATTAAAATTAAAATTAAAAAGCAATAATAGTAATAATTGTAGGTATGGCCAGGTGGCTCAGTGGACAGAGCACCAGCCCTGGAGCCAGGAGCACCCGAGCCCATATCTGACCCCTACACCCAACAATCAACCAGCTGTGTGACATGCAAGCCACCCCAACCCCATTGCCCTGAAAAAAACAACAAAAAAAGAAAAAAAGACCCAAAATAAAATAAAATAGTAATAATAGTAGGTGTGGCTGGTGGCGAACAGAGCAATGGTCCTTGAGCCAGGAGCACCCAGGTCCAAATCCAGCCTCAGACACCCAATGATCATCCTGCTATGCAGACCCAGGCAGGTCACTTTGCCTTGCACCCCCCTAATGATAATAATAATAATAATAATAATAATTATTATTATTATTATTATAATTATTATTATAATTGTGGTTCAGTGTGTGTTCCAACACCACCAACTCTGTCATGGGTGGCTCACATTCTTTATGATAAATCCATCACAAGAGTTACTTCCATATTTTTCCACCGTTGTCATTGCTGATTGCAAATCCCTCCGTTCGTACTTCTCTACTACCACGTACTATGTTTTCTCTCTCCTTTCACTCTGACTCTGCTGTAGGGTAATTGAGTGGCACATCAGACAGATTTCTGGCCCTGGGGCCAAGAGGCCCATAGCCCCATACTACCCCTTAGGCCCAACATCCACCTGGCCCTATGGTGCCAGACAAGCCATTCAATCCCAGCACCTTGCAAGAAGTAAAAAAGAAAATGTGTTATATCTGACCACTCTCCCCCCATGGTCCATCCTCTCCTCTATCACACATATCCCCACCCCTTCCTCCTGTCCCCCCTCTCTCCTTCTTACTCCAGATGTCTGTAATCCCATGGAGTATATATGCTGTTTCCTCTACTACCCACCTCTGATGACAGCGAATATCCCCTCAATCTCCCTTGTCTTCCCCCCTTCCATATCATTGCAATAGCTCACTGGAATAAAGAAAAATCTTATTATATGAAATATCTTATCCTATTCCCCCTCTCCTTTTTCTTTCTCCCATTACATTTCCCTTTTATCTAATGATGCCATTTTTATACCACAATATATCTTCAAATTCTGTTTTCTCCTGTGCTTCATCTATAAAAGCTCCTTCTACTTGCTCTATTAAATGAGAAGCGTTATATGAGTATTATCAGTGTCATTTTTCTATACAGGAATACATAGAGTTCATCAGTATTAAGTCTCTCATATATTCCCCTTCTCCTCCAATCTCTAGGCTTCACCTGAGTCCTGTATTTGAAGATCAAACCTTCTGTTCAGCTCTGGCCATTCCAACAGGAACAGTTGAAATTCCCCTGGTTCATTGAAAGTCCATCTTTTTTCCCTGGAAGAGGACATTCAGTAGTTAATTCTCAGTTGCATTCTGAGTTCTTTTGCCTTCTGGTATATTGTATTCCAAGCCCTATGAGCTTTTAATGTAGTTGCTGCTAAGTCCTGTGAGATCCTGATTGCAGCTCCATGATATTTGAATTGTGTCCTTCTGGCGGCTTGTAATATTTTCTGTTTGACTTGGAGATCTGGAGCTGGGCTGTAATATTCCTGGGGGTTGTTTTTTGGGAATCTCTTTCTTGGGGAGATCAGTAGATTCTTTCCATTTCTATTTTGCCCTCTGCTTCTAGGATATCAGGGCAATTTTCCTGTAGTAATTCTTTGAACATGATGTCAAGATTCTTTTCCTGATCATGACTTTCAGGTATTCCAATAATTTTTAAATTATCTTTCCTAAATCTGTTTTCCATATCAGGTGTTTTTTCAATGAGATATTTCACATTTTCTTCTAATTTTTCATCCTTTTCGTTTTGAAGTATTGAGTCCTGATTTCTCACAAAATCAGCAATGTCCCTGAGTTCTATTCTTTGTCTGAAGGATTTGTTTTCCTCAGAGAGTTTTCTTATCTCTTTTTCCATCTGGCCAATTCTGCTTTTTAAAGCATTCTTCTCCTCAATAACTTTTTGAACTGTTTTATCCATTTGACCTAAGCTGGTTTTTAGCATGCTATTTTCTTCAGCATTTTTTTGGATCTCCTTGACTAAGGTGCTGATTTCATTTTCATGTTTTTCCTGCATCTTTCTCATTTCTTTTTTTCTCTCATTCTCTCATTTTCTCTCATTTCATCAATCTCATTTTCTTTTCCCAATTTTTCTTCTATCTCCCTCCTTTGATTTTCAAAGTCTTTTTGAGTTCTGTCATAGCCTGAGCCCAATTTCCATTTGTTTATTTCTTTTTCTGAGATAGGATTATTGAGGTTTTTAAGTTCCTCTTCATTTAACCTGGGCAACTTATATTTTTTTAAATATTCATCCATTTCACTTAGATTATCAAATTTGTTGGCATAGAGTTGGGCAAAATAATTCCCAAATTATTACCTTAATTTCCTCCTCAATGGTGGTGAGTTAACATTTTTCATTTATGATAGTAACGATTTAGGTTTATTCTTTCTTTTTTAAGCCAATTAACCAAAGGTTTGTCAATTTTATTGGTTTTTTCATAAAACAAGCTCTTGGTTTTATTTATTAGTTCAGTAGTTTTCTGGCTTTGAATTTTATTAATTTCTCCTTTAATTTTTAGAATTTCCAATTTGGTATTTAATTGGGGAGGGTTAATTTGTTCTTTTTCTATTTTTAGTTGCATATTTAGTTCATAGATTTCTTCTTCTGTAATTTATTCATATAAGCATTTAAATATACAATATATTGCAAGGCAGTTTACAGTTGAGGAAATCAAAGTGATGCATTGTCATATGAAAAATTGTTCTAAATCATTACTTATCAGAGAAATGCAAATTAAAGCATCTCTGAAATACCACCTCATACCTCTCAGACTGACGAATATGACCAGAAAAGACAATGATCAATGTTGGAAGGGATGTGGGGAATCTAGGACACTAATGCATTGTTGGTGGAGCTGTGAACTCATGCACCCTTTCTGGAGAGCAAACTGGAATTATGCCAAAAGGGAACAAAAATGTGCATACCCTTTGATCCAGCAATACCACTTCTGGGTCTATAACCTGAAGAGATAATGACAAAAGCATAAAAATATCACTTGTACAAAAAATATTCATAGCAGCCCTGTTTGTGGTGGCAAAGAACTGCAAATTAAGTGAATGTCCTTCAATTGGGGAATGGCTTAACATATGTGGTATATGTATGTCATGGAACATTTTTGTTCCATTAGAAACCAGGAAGGATAGGAATCCAGGGAAACCTGTAAGGATTTCATGAACTAATGCTGAGTGAGATGAGCAGAACCAGAAAAACTTTATACACCCTAACAGCAACATGGGAGTGATGATCAACCTTGATGGACTCACTCATTCCATTAGTGCAACAACCAGGGACAATTTTGGGCTATCTGCAATGGAGAATATCATCTGTATCCAGAGAAAGAATTGTGGGGTTTGAAAAAAGACCAAAGGCTATTACTTTCAATTTAGAAAAAATTACGTTATCTTGTTATGTGATTTTGCTATCTCTTATACTTTATTTTCCTTTCTAAAGGATATGGTTTGTTTCTCATCACATTCAACTGAGATCAATGTATACCATGGAAACAATGTAAAGACTAAGAGAATGCCTTCCATGGGGGTGGGGGGAGGGAAGAAAGAATGGGAGAAAAAATTGTCAAACGTAAAATAAATAAAATCTTTCTAATAAAAGTGGGTCTATTGACTTCTAGGAGTCCATAAGGCCCATTCATGAGTCTGAGAGGTCAAAATTATTTTCAAATAATATTAAAACAATATTCACCTATTAAAATACTCCTCCCTTCTAAAAAACACAAATCTATGAAAAACTGAATTTTCTTTATTTATTTCAACAAAAACTAGTATTGTAGCAGATTGAATAAAGCAGATAAAAGGATAAAAAAATATTATAATATATCCCCTGACAGCCGCCTTTAGTGTATCCCATAGTTGTTTCATTATAGTCATTATCTAGAATAAAATAGCTAATGCTTTCTATAATTTGAGCCACTCATTCTTTAAAATGAGGTTATTTAGTTTCCAATTAGTTCTGGGTCTATACCTCTGGCCCAATATTACATATGATTTTTATTGCATTATGACCTGAGAAAGATGTATTCACTGTTTCTGCTTTTCTGCAATTCATCATTAGGTTTTTATGCCCAAGTACCACATAAAACATATTATTAAAACTATAAATGTACAGGTAAAAACTTCACCCAAATTTTCTTTCCCTAAGGAAGGTTTGTAATGGAGTATGGGGATCCTGTTTAAGATAAAACAACATACATTCTTTCAAGTTTGGAAATGATTCACAACTTTCCTGAAGTTGGTAGAGTTACAAATAAGGAGATCTCTAAGATTTTGTCTCTCATATCTTTTCTTCCCTTTCTAAAAAATAAGGAATTATAATTTCCCCCCAGAGATTTGCAATTTCATGTACAGTCATCTTTTCCAAAAAAATTCCACTGTGTGATGGAAGTGCTTATTTTATTTCTCCATTTCAGAATAAAATGAATTAGATTTTAAAAATAAAATATCCCCAAGTAAATGCTTCATAGATTTTGACATCATGACAATAGTGTCAAACAACTTAATTAATAATTTGAAAATTTCCAAATAAAAAAATCAAAATTTCCATGACAGATATTTGATTAGATTATCTCATGATACATTGTCCAGACCAAATCTTGTGAACTGACGCAGAGCTTTTGTAAAAAATTTAATCTATAATGTAGAGGCAATGATGGCACCTCCCCTTCCACCAGAGGGATTAGGAAGAGTGAGTAGGATGAACAAAATCCTAGAGCTCCTCCAGTCTCTCAAGGACTAATAATGTACATTGTCCCTAGACCTATATTCTAAAGTTTAGTACAGAAGCTATACTGATTTGAAATTTTCCCACCAAGAACATGGTGGGACATTTCTCAAAAACAATACAATCAATGCACTGACCCATCATCAATCCCTCTTTGTGAATAATGAGCCATAATAAATAAATAAATAAATAAATAAATAAACAAACAAACAAATAAATACATGAATAAATCGATAGGCTTTTCCTGGCTGCTCTACAAACATGATCTGAAATAATTAAAAAGACAATAGGAATTTCTTGACGGTCAGTGTTACAAAATGTTGAGTATGGTTAAATATTTTACATGATCCATAGTCACTGGTCCCATTTTTAGCCATGATATACTTAGATCACTTTCTTTAATTCATCATAAATGATGAGGATATGCACGAAACTTTCACCCATGCCTCTAAGATCGTTGGGCCAGACATTCTTAATGAAAGCTAAGTCCTTCTCATCTTTAGCAATCTTCCCCCAGCAGTCAATTGTCCAAGTGTCCATAACATCAGCTCCTTTGTGCCAGACTTCATCATCCTTCGGCCCATTATTATACCAAAGGGTTAGGCCACCACACCTGCTCCAGGAGTCAATGTTTGTGCAGTCATCAAACTTATCACAATAGGAGTCTTCTTCTGATCTGGGAGCAAACATAGATTCCCAAAGAAGGCTACTCTGTAGATAATGATGTTCTGCACCCGGACAATGCAACCCTGAATCAAGTCACCAATTTCATCAACTTTGGTGGTCTTACAAGGCATTCTCCCAGGTCTTTGCATTCTCTTTCAGTGCCCACTTCCCTTGAGAAGCAGGTTGTCACAAAATCCAAGGATTAGGCAAAGCAGAGAGAAGCAGTTCCAGTGGATCACCAGTGGCAAGATTGCCAGCAACATACCTCCAAAATTGTCCCTCCTTGTCCATTCCTCAAAAATCCTTGCTAATACTTATCCTTAAAGGCAAAACTGAGGGCTTGGGTGGATAACTATCTGATACACTTGCTATTACCCTGCCAGAACTTCCATTATCCATCATGCCTCTGTACTCTGTACTCCTTATCCAAAGCAATTTATTTTTCATGGAAGTCAGAGTCAAAATGTCTTTGGACCTCACCTCTATCTTGATTTGAAGGGATCAGCTAAGTGGCACAGTGAATAGAGCACTGACATTGGAGTCAGGAGGACTTGAGTTCAAATCTGACCTCAGACACTTGGCTGTTCATAACTGTGTGACCTTGGGCATGTCACCTAACCCTGAATGCCTGACATCCAAGACCATCTCCAGTCATCCTGATTCCCACCTGGCCACTGGTCCCAGATGGCTCTGGAGGAGAAAGTGAGGCTGGGGACTTAGCACAAACTCCCCTCAATCAAATCCAACTCATGTACTTGTCACGGAAACATACCTCCAAAATTGTCTGTACTTGCCCATTCCGTACAAAGTACTTCATCTAGAACAAAGGACAAGTATCACTCCTGGCAGGCTGTATGTGAAATGGAAACATTACTTTTATGTTAGTTGGGCAAGAAAATATAATTTTGAGTTTCTTTTAGGGTATGACTGACTGGCTATTTCAGTTATCTGTCAACATTAATATATGACATGTTTTTCCTATCTTGTCTGAAAATTAGGTATTCTCTTAAGATAGGTTCCAGAATATTGCCAGTATTTATATTCTCTAAGCAAGCAACAGGAGTTACTTGATAATTTTATGTGCACAGATGGACACAATTCTCATTTCTTGGTATTAATCTGAAGGCATATTGGATCTATAAAGTTTTTTCCTATTGCATGCATTGATGCTGAATCAAATGAGCAGAAGCAGAAAACCATTATATTCATGAAGAACAACATGAAGTGATGATCAGTCATGATGGACTTCTTCAAAGAGAATTTTAAGATATTTTTGATGGAAAATTCATATCCAAAGACTGATATGTAGAGTTTAAATGAAGACCAAAGCTTTTTACCTTCAATTATTAAAAATTGTCTTATGTATTATGTTATTTTTTCTCCCTAATGTTTTCTTTCTTCCATTTGGATCTGATTCTTCTCTCACAACATGCTCAATTTGGATTTATGTTTAGCATAGTTATATATGTGGAACCTATATCAGATTGCTTTCTGTTGTGGGGGGGGGAGGGAAGGGAGGCAAGGAGAAAATGTAAAGCTCAAAACCTTGAAAAAACTGATTGGTAAATACTACCATTGAATATACTTGGAAAATCAAATATTAAAAAGAAAAGAAAATATAAAACATATTCCTTACTAGCAATAGCCACTTTTCTTGACCCATATTTCCAAAATCATCATATAATCTCGAGGTTCTAAATGCCTATCTGATGTCACTGTCTGTCCAGTAGGATGTTCAATTCAAATGTAAATAAAGAACTCATTATTTTTTTTGCACCAATACCCCTCTTTCTCTCTTCTCTATTACTGTTTAAGGTGCCATCATTTTCTAACTTATTCAGGTTCACAACTCTGATAGCACCTTCAAATCATCCCACTTCTCTTTTCTTATTTCCAATCTCATTCTGAGGCTTATATAGTTTGCTTTCATAACTCCTCAAATATTCTTTTTTTTTTATCTTCTGCCATTACTTTCATCCTTAGGCAGGTCATTACTCACAAATGAACTACACTAACAGTTACTTTTTATACCATTTTCCACATATTTTTATCCATTGACATGTTCTGTTGGCTCTCCTGTGCCCAAGCCATTCCATATCCTGAATATAGAAGCCATCAATGACTATCTGTCATACTTAGAACATTCTCTCTTCTTATCTCTGCTTCTTGACATTCATCTATTCCTTCAAGTTTCTCTTAAATTCTCACCTTCAACAAATATCAGTTGTACTAATATCTGTACTATGTCTTCATTATATTTATTTTTCCTGTTCTTATATACAAGACCAACCACCAAATTGCTGCAGATGGGCGCTACACAGCCCTAAATGTATAGAATTGTCTAAATTCCATAGGAACAAAGAATGCTTTCATTCTGACAGGGTAACAGTAATCTTGCCTTCTTTTCACAGGTCTCTGCTTACTCCAGTGTACTTTCCATTCATCTACCAATTTGATCTTCCAAAAGCTTTTGTCTGACTATGTCCCTTTCCTATTCACTACATTTCAGTATTTTCCATGTCATCTTCAGGATCAAACATGAAATCATCTTTGGTGTTCAAGGGTGTGCATAATCTACACTACTTGAAGTTTTATTTTTTACACGATTTTCCACATATTTTTATCCATTAGCATGGTCTGTTGGCTCTCCCTTACCCAAGCCACTCCATCTCCTGAATACAGAAATCATCTCTCAGACAAAGACCAAACTCTGAGCTGTCCTTCTAAGTAGGCATCCCACCAGAAGCCTTGCCCACCATTTGTGAGATTTAAGGGCGAGGGAGTCCACATTTGCATATCTACTAGTAATAAATTGTTTGACAATGGATTATTGTATTACTTTTCAATACCTCATCTATAATCTCCTCACTCCAGTCTACTTAAGTTATGATCAGCAATAGATATTTACAAAAGTAAATCTTTCTAAATTATTTTTAACAGAACTAAAACACACATTTAAGCAACTGGATGAATAGATGAATGGAGGAACAGACAAAAGATTGTCCATTACTCTAGTCTTTTTTTTTCCTCTTTGAATTCTGTTACAGTCTTATACATCTTGACTTTTCCATTGAGGGATCATTACTCATGGTTTTGAGGATAGAAACTGCAGATATCCTGGATACTGACTTTCACAATTGTTGTGTTGCCATAAGAAGTTTTCTGCCACTCTCTTCTCTTCTCATTATCTTCCTCTGGAAAGTTCCTCAAAACTCTACTGTCTTGAACAGAACCCCAAAGACCCTAACCTTCCCATTTGAAAATTTATCTAAAGTCAACCAAGTGCAAAAGTCCCAACTATTTGAGTTTATATAATTGATGTCTCAAGCACTATCCTAAGTCTTTTGCAAATATCTCATTAGATCTGACTTTGACTTCCTTTGATCCCGACCTATTTTTTGTTTGGGGTTTTTACACAAACAAAATGAGATGATTTCTGCCCTCAAAGAACTGACATTCTAATAGAGTAACCCAAAATATAAAAGGGTCCTGGAAATGAGAGGGAAAAGAAGGTCACCCTACTGGGTTAGATTCCTAGGGAAGAGATGAAAAATTCTAGAGGGTTAGGTCTGATGATGAAGGAAGTGAATCTCAGAGAGATTAAGTGAATCACTCATGATCTCAAAGGTCAATCATCTATGAAGTCAGTAGTGTCACTCCAAAAACCTCTTTTTACATTCCGATTAAACTTTTACTATTTGCCTAATTTTAAATGGGAGAAAAATGAGTCTCAGATTAGTTGACTCTCAGATAAGTTTTCAAAGTTCATTGTACTTTCAATTTCTTTTTTTAAAAAAAATTATTTGTTTAAGGTAATGGGGTTAAGTAACTTCCCAAAGTCACCCAGCTAGGCTATTATTACTTGTCTGAGTGCAAATTTGAACTCAGATCCTCCTGACTCCAGGGCCCACACTCTATGCACTGCAACACTTAGTTTCCCCTTGTTTTCAATTTCAAGAATCTTGCCTTTACAGATATATCTGTTGGAATGGATCTCCTCTCCCCTTCTGTTCCTACAATCCAAGCTTTCACTTTATGAATGACATGTTATGTGTCAGTAGGTAAAAGGGAAAGTTTTGGAAACTGAGAGGTTTGAGTGATAATTTGTCTGGGTAGATGAGTATATATAGCATCTTTAATCACATTGACCCTTTGTAGCAAGTTATAGCTAGTGACTGAAATGGCAGGACAGGAACTTACATGAATAGGAGGGAAGATGCTCAGCAGAGAAAGGTCAGAAAATAGTTGAAAATCCAGGAGAGACCAAGAAAAATCCTGATGATGACCCATCTGGGCTTCAGTGTTTCCCTCATCTCTATCCCTTAGTGTTCTTATTGAAGTCTCATCCTCTCTTTGGGAACCTGTCATATTTTCTCACAAGCTATTCCCAGCTGTATTTTTTAAAATAATTTTTGACCATACTCATTATTAATGGCTGTAGTATCATTAATCAATAAAAGTAGCTGCTGCTAATTTGCACCTGGGACAAAGTTTAATGGCTTTGGTGACACGTATGACTTCTCATGAAGTCAATGTTCCTTGACTTGTAGTTAACAAGATAATCACATCTCTGGAGGCAGGCAGCATTATAACTGTGTTCTGTCTGCCCCCCACTTATATTGATCTTCTGAGTGAGAGAGACCAGTTCGTTGCTTCATCAGAAGGAGCTAGTCAAGTGAGTGGGTTTCTACATATGATTAGTCAGGAAATTAAAAACATAGTGTCTCTTCTTTTCCTGCAAATTAAGGGGGGGGGGGTGGAATTAGCATCCAAAGTCTCTATTTTTCTGACAATAGGGAAGGTAGTCTGAAGAAAGTTCTGGTATTTTCCCACAAAATCTTAAGGAGACATAGTGGAGGTCTTTCATCATACTGTTCCCCTGATTATTATTTTTATTCAAATTTCACTTATATTCCTAATATATATTCAGCATATATATTTCCATTTTCTTTTTTTAGTTTTTTTTTGCAAGGCATTGGGGTTAAGTGACTTGCCCAAGACCACACAACTAGGTAATTATTAAGTGTCTGAGGTTCTATTTGAACTCAGGTACTCCTGACTCCAGGGCTGGTGCTCTATCCACTATGCCTATATTTTCAATCTCAAATCCCACTTTAATTATAGCTAAACCATTTCTTTTCATAGGACCATAGGTCATGGAAATTAATATCTCTTACATTCCATTTTAATCCTTGATGATAAAGGGGAAATAACTTGTTGAATCATCTGACACAATGCTATGAAGGAGATAAAAAAAGAATATTGGTGGCCACCATCACTCTAGCAAAATGAAATGCAAAATTTCTTCTGTTTTGCCACACTTGCATAAACTGCATCTGTAACAGTTGCCAAAGGTACTATATGTTCATCTTCTCTTTTCTTTCCTTGAACATAGATTATACTACTAGTTAGTAATATTTATTTTGTTTTTGAATATCAAATGACACCCACCCCCTATCTCTAGTCCATTGAAAAGTTTTAATAGTGCACTATATTCTTTGTAGAATGCTTCTTATTGGCTATGGAAGCTTTCTTGAAAGGGCTGAATAGTGGGACCCAAGTTGTACTTAAAGAAAGACAAAATTTTGGATTGGAGAGTCAGTCACTTTCTAATTAGTGACATCCAAGACAGGTTAAATAAATGTGCCAATTCCTTTTCAGGTAGTATTTAAAATTATGTACTTTCCCTTAGCACATCAACCTGGTATTTGATATTCACCTTGCTACAACTTCCCTAACAATTTAGAAATGGAATGACTGCAACTCTTCTGAGTTCACATATGGATGAAAAGGAAACTGGCACATCAGAGGTGATTCCTCTAGGTAAGGTTTATTAAACCTGACTTCCCTGTTTCAGATCAGGCCATTTTACCCTCTGTAGTAATAAATATTAATTTCTCTTTAAAATGTCTTTCAATTTTCTTTTTTTAATTTTAGAAAGATTTTATTTATTTTGAGTTGGTACAATTTTCCCCCCAAACTTGTTTCCTTCCCTCCACCTTCCTCCATAGAAGATATATTCCATTAATCTTTACATCATACCCATAGTATGCATTGATCTAAGTTGAATGTGATGAGAGAGAAATCACATACTTAAGGAAAAAACATATAGTAAGAAACTAGAAACCAACAAAACAATAAAATGTCTCATGATAGTACTTTAAATTTTTAAATCAAAATTATATCCAAAGTGATTAGGACAAAATTATAGCAATCTGCCTGAGCATGTGTGTGTGAGATTGAACAGTGATTATTTACTGAAAGTTTGTCTTCCAGATTCCTGTAAGAAAGCCTGAAAAGTTTTCTTTTGGAATTTCTTATATTGATCCTTTTAAGGTGTCTCTATCACGGTGGCTTTAGTCTACATCTGGGAGAATCTTGACTAAGGGGAAGGCAGAATCTTCAGACAGAGACTCTGCTTTATTCAGAGAATAAAGTAAAACATAAGTAATCTACAGAATAAAACCAACCCTGGGAGTAGACTGAAATTTTTGGTGAACTATTTTATAGGCATCATGAATGACTCAATTAGGATTATCTATAAAATTCTTCATTTTTCCATCTGTATAGATAGCTTAGCAATACCTTGAGTGATTCGCAGGGACTTATTTACGGGAATTTTAAAATGAAGATGTCTATCCAAAGACATGGGTAGTACATTTTAAGGAGATCTTTCATTTGAAGCAACTTCTTCTTGGTTCAGTATTATATTTGTTCTGCTTTAGTTTTCTTTCTGTTTTTTATTTGGTTTAATTTTGCTTTAAATTCTCACAGTTCATGAAATGTTTTGACAATAATAAAAACTTTTTCTTCCTTGATACTCTAGGTAGAGTAAAAAATATCAAAGCTGTATTTCTTGTTTTATTTGTTTTAATGTGGCATAGAGAATAATTTGTCAATAATTGTACTGTGGATTGGTGATTCAGACAGACTTCCTTTTGGCTATACTCTGATCATCTAAGGGTAAAGGATCAAAAGGAATGATTGAAATGAATGAATGAATGAAGTTTTAATATGAACTCTTCAGATGAAAGATTCAAATATTTCAAAAACGTAATTGCAAATCTATTTCTAATTCTCTCCAGGCGAGGGAAAGAGAGTCTGTTTGTCCTTCTTTAGAAATTTTTGACATTGTAAATTCTAGTGACTTTATTTGTGACTCAACTGGAATCTATTCTATATGAATTTTCAAATTACAAATCAGAGCATGGTTTAACTGTTTTTCATAAATTAAAATATCAGTGCATTTTAAATAATTCAACAATTCTCTGTCCTAGGAACATAAAAACATGATAACTGTAATATTTGATGAGCATGACTGCTTCCCCCTTTGAAATTTAGAGATATGATATTCTAGTTTTTTTTAATAAAACTGTTGTTGAACAAATGAACTACATTGTAGGCATAAGGTAGAGATACAGAAAGCAAACCTTTTATTTATTTATTTTTAAATTTTGTTTATTTAAGGCAATGGGGTTAAGAGGTCACACAGCTAGGCAATCATTAAGTGCATGAGGCTGGATTTGAACCCAGGTTCTCATGACTCTAGGGCAGATGACCTATTGACTGCACCATCTAGCTCAACCTGTCCAATTTTCCCTACCATATATTCCTAGGAGTTATCTTCCTAATTCTAGTCAATGAAACCATCCCTGTCCTTAGAGAACAGTTACATCTGTCCTTACTGGTTCATAGGAATAATATACTTAAATTCCCTGCCTCACCTCATTCCAATAAATGGAACTTTGGGGAGTTTACTTCTAGACATTGTGAAGCCGAGGGTTTTAGTGATAAAAAGACTTTTGGTTAACAAATCATCAGAGCTAATGAAGTGCTGCATCAAAGGTGCTTTTCATAAAATAGGGACATTCTTTTTCTAAAAGTGAGAAAGTTGCCATGTGGCAAGTTTAATCATCCTTTTCCCATTGATTATCAATGCTCCCTTAAGAAACATTACTTCTATTTCTCTTGTGGTTATTCTTTACTGAATTTATGTCCAAGAAGACAATGATCAATTGATTGGAAGATCCTTCAGAGTTTCCATCTACAATCTGGAACATTAGCAGATTCTTTGAGGAGGCAGTATCTCTAGGAAGGTACCAGTATGATATGACTTATTTTTGTAATTATTTCTTAGGAAATACTTTTTTTTAAAGATAATTGAGCTATTCTGATTGATTGATTTATTATGAGTCCAGAATAGATGGAGACTCATGAGTATACCAGAAAACTCCAAACCCTCAGAATTGTCCTTAGATATTGGAGGAGTGACATCCTCTAGGTAGCTAATGTGCTTGTGTAAATTGGAATGGAAAAATGATTTGTCTAGTTGAGAGTGATTTTCAAAAATTTGATGCTTGCTTTCAAGAAACTTGCACTCTACTTTGAGTACTTAATAAAAAGTTTTATTTGGGAATGATGAAGAAAATTGTTTCTGTATATTTTTATTTTTTATAGACTTCATAAGATCATTAGATTTGGATCCAGAAGGTAATTTTTACATAATTTACTCTAACCATCTCATTTTAAATTAAAGGGGAAGATGAAAATTATTTATATTTCACCTACTCTTTAGATTATATATGAAGAAATTAAGGTTAGAATTCTTTGTTCAATGTCATATCCATACTATTATATTGCAATAAGTGTGTGAATCCAATTTTTTGACTCAAAATATGGAACTCTTTTGATATGAATTCCTCAAGGGCCAATAAACTTCCTCTATTAATTCTCCATATATATCATTATAAGTTAATGAATCTGATTTCTACCTCTAGTATTCTTCCTGGCCTTAAAATCATAAATCAATGAACTTATTCAGTTCCATTTCTGAATTATTTATTTTTTATAGTTTTCCTATTAATTAAAACAGTAACAACAAAAAAATAATTCCACAATCAATAATAACAAAAGCAACAACAGTAATATGTAGTCATTTTGCCCTTAGATTTCATTGACATAAGAAACTCCCAGGGCAGAGATTGCCTCACCACCACCATTCAATACCTTTTTGGTCTTTTCAGTCTAAGATTGGGGTATGGTCTGGTGATTTTCCCAGGATCACTATTGACTATGTGCCAGAGGTCACCATTGAAAACATCTGTCCATATTGGCTACACAGTCCCTCTATCCATAGCACCACACTGCTTCCTAGATTTCACTTCTGTAGACTTGGTAAAGCAAATTTCACCTCTCCATTTCATTTTCTTTTTAGTTTCTTGATTCTCTTGACTATTGTTTGCTATGGAAATTTTGATATGGCTTTATTTATCCTGTCATGTAGTATAATAATTTTTGAATTTTCACATTTTTGTTATTAATTTTTCCATTGATTTGGGAACCTCATTAATCCAGATGAACTCTAGGTCATCTACTTCTTGTCATGTTTATTTTACAATTTTGAATCTCAGAAATCATCCAATTATTTAAATTATCAAATATCATGGAATGTTTTTTGAATACTTTTCACTTTAATTTTGTTCTGTTCCTCCATTTATCCTTTCAAAATATAATTTTTGAGTTTCCTTTTGTTAAACAAAACTACTTTTAATAATTGCATTTTCCTTTCATGTTCTTTTTTAAATCAACTCTTGCTTTTATGGAAAATTTTTTTATTATCCTATATTGGTTTCATTTTTATTTTATTCTTGACCTTATATCATTGTTTGTTTAATGTTTAACAAAATACTCATCATTAAATTTCTTATTATTAACATGGATTTAGAGTGTGACAAATTTTACTGAATTTCCATGTTAACAACTTATTAGGAAATTTTTATATGCTTTTTTTTGCTGATGTCTAATGTGATGGGATATTCTTTTAGATTTCTCCTTTTACTAAGACATTTTTACTAAGTCCATTTTTATTTTCAATATCAAATAAATTTTGTTATCTTTAGAACTATTTATTTATCCCCATATAGTCTTATTTATCCCCTAGGGATCCTCTGTGAACATATCCACATTCTTTTGATCAAGCACATGAATAATGCACAATTTTCTTCCTTGTTTACTTAAATAAATTTTCTCTTCATTATTAAATCTTCATATAGCTATTCCATCTAGTATATTTAATGATCTAATCAACTTAGTCATTTCAGCCTGTTTCAGCCGTGAATTGTAATAATTGCCCTTCCATTCTGGAATTTCAGGTAAAAAAATTATGCATTTTTCTCCAACCATATTGATTAATCTCAGCAACTGAAAAAAAAGTTTTCTGATAATCTAGTGAAATTGGGATGCTTTCACCTATATTACTTTCTAATAATAATAATGTTTGTCCTCCATTTTCAAAGAGGGACACACATCAGGTAGGTGATGCCATGATAAGCACATGAATTGTATTTGAGTGAGGGGGGCTGTGCTAAGACACCAGTCTCACTTTCTCCTCCAGAGCCTTCTGGGTGCAGTGGCCAGAAGCCAATCGGGATAACTGGAGATGGCCCCGGATGTGAGGTAATCAGTGTTAAGTGACTTGCCCAAGGTCACACAGCTAGTAAGTGGCAAGTATCTGAGACTGGATTCAAATTCCTATCCTTCTGACTCTAAGGCCAGTGCTCTCTATCTACTGCACCGCCTAGCTGACAAGTACCAAAGGAAGCCTAGGAAAATACGAATTGGATTGAGCATCGGAAGGCTGACTCAGTCTCCAAAGTAAAACTTATCTAGACATGTTTGAAAATTCACTTTCTTTTTACTTTTCTTCTTCTCTCTCTGGCTCTGAGGACAGCTTTACTTTAGTCAGTGAGAGAATTATTTTTCTTGACTTAGTTCTAGGTCTTGTCTTCTTCATGCAGACAGGAGCGGGTCTACTGGGGAACTTCTTCCTGCTGTATCATTTTACCATTACTCTCCTAACTGGTAACAGGCTGAGACCCATAGACGCCATTTTTTCCCACTTGGCTTTGGCCAACTTCATAGTACTTACTTCCAAAGGTGTCCCTCAGACAATGGTTAGTTTGGGACTGAAATTTCTCTTGGATCGTGTGGGCTGTAGAATTATTATTTTCCTCCACCGAGTGTCACGGAGTCTTTCTGTTAACATCACCTGTTTATTGAGTGGTTTTCAAATTACCTCCATCAGTTCCAATTCCTCTTCTCTATGGTCAAAACTCAAAACCTACACCTCAAAGTACATTTTCCACTTCTGCCTTTGCTGCTGGATTCTACACATCCTGATAAATATGTATATGTTGGTGGATATGAAGAGTTTGATAGAAAATCATAACAACACGAGGAGATGGAACTTGGGATTCTGTTCAGATTTTTCGTCAGCCTCATTTGAAGTCTCACTATATATAATTGTTTACTGTATTGCAGATTTTATGTGCATAGGATTTATGGTCATGACCAGTGCTTACCTGGTACTTTTCTTGCAAAGACACCATCAACAAGTCCAACATATTCATAGCTTCATACAATCCAAAAGAAGGTCTCCTGCAATTAGAGCCACCTGTACCATCTTGGTGTTGGTTAGCACCTACGTCATCTTCTACACAATCAATTCAATTTTTTCATTTTATCTCTTTCATTTTGAGGAATATCATCAATGGTTGATGCCCACAACGATTCTGTTAGATGCATGTTTCCCTGCAATCAGTCCATTTGTTCTTATCAGTGGTGATTCCCAAATTCTCCATTTCTTCTACTCACTTTGGTGAAAGAAAAGATTACAAGACTCTTTTTCCAGGATGCTCCATGGCTCACCTTTCTATTTCCATTATTAGAAATTACCATATTTAGGGTGACCAGAGTAGATCAGTATAGAAGAAAGTCAAAGAATTGTAGGGTTTAGAATATAAAAAGGACATTAATGATGATTTTAATATCATATCTAATACTTGTATAGAGCATTAAAGTTTGAAAAATATTTTATATTGTGTTTTCATTTAGCCTATCCTGAGGTTTTTTTATTGTTTACCTCTCATTGTTCAAAACATTATTTTGAGCTCTAATTCCTAAAAACAAGATTCTTAATTATTCTCATTCTATTTCAGAAATTGAGTTGGCATTGTAATTGAATGGGATGTTGAAACCACAGTTTGTCTTGACTATGGAGGTACAGTTGAAAATGTCTATCAATTGTTTCTCTTTATGGAGTAAGGGAGTAATGTATGATTTCCTGTGATTTACAAAGGTAGATAATGTTTGTCCTTCCTTTTTGAAGAACACCACAATAGGAGGAGGTGATGTTATGACAGGGATATGAATTGGATTTGAATGAGAGGATGCTGTGCTAAGTCACCAACTTCACTTTCTTCTCCAGAGCCATCTGGAGATAGGAATCACGATGACTGGGCATGACCCTAAATATGAGACATTCAGGGTTAAGTGACTTGCTCAAGGTCACACAGCCAATAAGTGGCAAGTATCTGAGCCTGGAATGAAACTCCTGGACTCCAACTCTCTATCCTCCATGCCACATAGATAGATAGCAATGGAGAAGACAGCAAAGACAGTTTTGTTAAATTGACATCTCTTCAGAAGTGATACGTGATACACTATTTTGCAATGACAAATTGATAAATGGAGACACTCCTTTGGAAAAAAAGATAACGTTTTGTACTACATCCTACTGAAACTGGTAGATGTACAAAGAGGCTAAATTATACAAGACCTTCCTCTTGCTTCCCTTTTCTTTTCCAAACAATAGCTAGCTATTATTTTACACATTTAAACACACTCAAGTAAAGACTGTGCAAATTGTGGCATCGTGACAATAGTCTCTAAGAATCTTAGTGATGATTTACAAAGATTCAAATCAAAATCTCCAGTGATACAATATTACCAGCAACCTCAACAATCGTTTTATACAATTTCCCAGAATGTATAACCAAAAGAAATTTGGCAACAATATAATATTCACAGCAACCTGAATATAAAATAGGAAACAAAATTCCATAATAACTGGTCAATATTAATTTAATCATATTACCATTATATGGAAAGTCATCTTCACTACCACAAGGGACTTTTTAAAATCACAGTTCTCATAGTTTAGAAAATGCATCATAACAAATTTCATATTTAATTAAAGATTCAATAAGCAGGAGTAGCTAGGTGACATAATGGATGGAGTACTTGGCCCTGGAGTCAGGAAGACCTGAGTTCCAATCTAGCCCCATACACAGCAATTAATTACCCAGCTGAGTACAGACCCTGGGCAAGTTACTTAACCCCATGGCCTTAAATAAATAAAAACTTTTTTTAGGTTTTTGCAAGGCAAATGGGGTTAAGTGGCTTGTCCAAAGCCACACAGCAAGGTGTACTCCCTAGGTGCTCCATAAATAAAATTTTTAAAATAAATAAATAAATAAATAAAAGATTAAATAAGCCAAAAGTAAAAATTGTATAGGTCAAATGAAACCACACCAGACAGTGATACTTTGTTTCCATTAGCTCCAAATATACTGGGTTAAATATAATAAACCATTGTTGCTAACTTACTTCATTCTATTTGCAAAATCTCACAAATCTTAATTTTAATAATGAGGGGATTTTTTTCCTTGTTTGTTTTTTGCTTCGTTTCTTTCTTTATTTTTCCAATTACATATAAGGATAGTTTTCAACAACCTTTTTTTCCCGCATTTTTCTGCTTGCCTTCTTCCTTTGCCTCCCCTCTCCCCATGACAGAATGAAATGTAATATTGGTTTTCTGTCAATAACCATGCTAACCATAGAACCATATTAATCATATTATGAAAGAAGAATCACATTTAATTGAAAGAAAAAATAGAAAGAAAAAATGACATAATTCATAAAACAACTTTTTAAAAATTGAGTACAGTAAACTTTGGTTTTCATTTAAACATAGTTCACTGTTCTTTCTCTGGATATGGATGGTATTCTCCATCATGAGTTTTTTAGTATTGCCTTTGCTTATTATACTGCAGAAATGATCAAATTGAGGGCAGCTAGGTGACACAGTGGATGGAGCACTGGACATTGGAGTCAGGAGGACGTGGGTTCAATTCCAGCCTCAGACACTTAATAATTACCTAACTTCATGACCTTGGGCAATTCACTTAACCTCCTTGCCTTGCTAAAACAAAAAATAAAGAAAGAAATGATCAAGTCCATCATAGCTGATCATCACCCCATGTTGTTAGTGTGTATAATGCTTAAAGATGAAGGCATCTTAAAGAGATTTCTCCTATCCTAAATTTACTATAATAATATCATTATTATCTATTACATTAAAAAAGGAGTGGTTTAAGAAAATATACATCATTAATTTTAAAAAATGAATCTAGAGCAACTTAATATATAAATTTATATATATATATATATATATATATATACTTCAAAGAATCTAGCTTTAAAAAGAATTTACCACAATGTTATATAATATAATGAATTATCAAATTAACATTAGATAAAATAATTATTCATATGACAGATTCTTAACTGAAGCAACTTGCTTTAAGAATACACAATTAAGGGGAGGCTAGGTGGCACAATGGATAGAGTACCAGCCCTAGAGTCAGGAGTCCCTGAGTTTAAATCTGGCCTCAGACACTTAATAATTACCTAGCTGTGTGGCCTTGGGCAATTCACTTAGCCCCATTTGCCTTGAAAAAACCTAAAAAAACTTAAAAAAAAGAATACACAGTTAGCAAGTTTTCAAGTCCATGAATTTTCCCAACAATTTGGCTTGATGTCAAATAATACAAAAAATTTGACTCATCATAATCCTTCCAATATGATAGACATATTTCACTTAGAAGGGGATCAGAATAAAATTGATCAAACTGACATTTTTGCTAAATGGTATCATACAAAATGCCAAATTATACTTTCGATTATTTAAAATCATAGTTTTCAATGATTATGTATTCCAAGTATGTCATTTTCTGGGGTGTGCTTCACTGCCAAAGAATTAAGTGTAGCAATTTCAAGAAAAGTTTTACTCCATCCCAATCACTGCCCTTTAAATGTCCCTTTCAGCACAATTTAATTTAGTTCAAATTTGAGATCTACAATCTCTGAAAGAACCCGTTGCTTCATGTTTACTCCAACAAACTTCACAAGCTTTGCCCCTAATAAAGAATTAAAGTACGTGGATCCAACCTGTATAGTATATCCTAATAAGGAGCAAATAAAATTAGCTCAACTTGTGTTAGCCCTCAGAGATTGGTCTAAAGAAAAAACAAGATGTTTATTCCATTATTCCAAACTCCATGGCAAATTTGGGGTGGGCATGGGAAGGGGATATGATTAGGAACTGGGTTCTCAGAATGACATCTTGGGACACATTTATAGGAAATAGATGAAGAATCATAAAATTATTGGCAATAGTCAATAATATGTCACAATGCATTATAGTTTCTGATTTGGGGAGTCTTCTTCAGGTCTACATTGACAGGGATCCCATTGGCAGGGGTGGGGGTGGGGGGGAATGCCTCCAGATTCCACACCCACGGGATTCTCTCCCCCTTAGAGGACATTTGTGCAGTTCTGTGACTGTTGATACAATGTGGAGTTTTATAGTTATTCTTCTTTTCCGAGGAGGAAATTGACATTTTAATATTCAGATTTATAATTGCTTTTAGAGCAGAGGATCAAACAAAAATCTATTCTCTACCAGTCCATTGCTCTCCATAAATATTCTCTATTTGCTTTCAAATCATGGTGCAACTATTATTACTGCAGTTTCCTTAAAGTAAACACACAAAATTTCTCACCTATTATTCATTTTAGCCAAATTTAGCCAAAGCCAAAACTTCTAAATCAGAATTGTAAATTCTGATAATCAATTCTTAAACCTTCAATAGCTTTATAAACACCTCTCCCATAGCCTGAAAAACAAAATTTTTTCTTATTTTCTTTCACATTCTTGTTCTAAATTTTCATTGATTGTTTCATTCAATTGCAATTCAATATTTTTCTATTTCTGTTCCATCCTATTATTCCTGATAAATGTGGTGCATGTGAGGAAAAACCTTCATGGGGACCTTGCTTTATACCAGTGAGAAAACTCACTGCAGAGAAACTCTAAAAATGAAAAGAAAGTGGAAAAATCTTTGGTTATGGCTCATCTGTTAACAAATATTAAAGAATTCATGCTGGAGAGCAACCTTATGAATGCTGGGAGACTTTCAGTGATATCTCATCCCTTGCTCCACATTAACAGATTCACAGAGGTGAAAACCCCTATTAATTCCACATCCGTGGGGAAAGTCCTTCATCAGAGTTCATCCATTACTAAGTAGCAAACAATTCAAGGGTAATAGAAACTTTATGTATGTGGTGACTATGGAAAAACACTTTAATCATAGTCAGCCCTGAAGTCAGGAGGATCTAAATTCAAATCCATCACAGACTCTTACCACCTGTGAGACTTTGGACAAGTCACTTAACCTTGATTTTCTCACATCTCCAGTCCTCCTGACTCATATCTAGTCACTGGATCCAGGTGACTCTGGAGGAGAAGGTGAGGCCAGTGACTTAGCATAGCGCCCCCTCACTCAAATCCAATTCATGTAGTTGTCATGGTCTCCCTTCCCTCATGTATTGGTCTTCTTCAAAGATGAAGGAAAAATATCATAAATACCAGGGCTTAACAATAATATTTTGGCAATAAGAAGACATTGTATGAACCCAAAGTCTTAGGGGTTCTAGTCGTATTTATAGTTGTTAAAACACTTCAGCATCTCTAGTTTTGTTTCAGGCTTAAATTTTCCTCTGGCCATAATGCTGCAGTTTCCTTTTGAATAAACTGAGGGCATTGGACTGTATAATTTGAAAGGTCCTCCGTAGCTTGTAAATCCTTTGACACTGTGATCTTTGTTCCTTAATCATATTGTAAATCCTAAAAAGAGTTAAAATAAAATGATAGAAAATATATATTAGACAAGAATTTTTATACTCTGGGATTTATAATCAACATAAAGGTACAGGTTATTATGGTAATGACAACCCAAACTGAGAGTGTGGGGAATATTTATCCAAAAATAAAAGGTATGGGAAATCATTAACCTTCTTGGAGGTCTAACTATTAAGGTTGAAAAGTATTAAGTTGTCCAATTGCACCTAAGAGGGGATCATCTGCATACAATACTATCTGCTGCATTATTATCTCCTCTGAATTTTAAGTATCATGAGGAATAGGACAAATTTCCCAGGATCCTGGTCATTGTCTTCCTGATTTTGTTTAACATTGGGTCTGGATTTTTCTCCTAGTGGCAAGGACGACTGAGACATTATGACTGAGTACTGTCAAAGGAAATCCATCTTTTATTAAAAAAAATTAGAGACATTATTCTGAGATGATACATAGAGGCTTATCTTGACTCCCTCTTCAACATCCACATGCTCCCAACTCTTTAATCTCATTGGTTTTCTATATCTGTAGCACTGCCTTGGATCTTGGTTAATTGCCTTATGAATTTGATTGTTAAAATCAAAGTTCTCAACCCCTTCTAAATTTGGCCTATCTTCCTCCTAGAACAGAAACTAATCTCCATCTTTTCTGCAATCTTTTCTGTTGCAATTACAAGCAACCTTGATTTAACTAAATGTATGTGAAATCTGTTTTTATACTTTTAGCTATTACAGCAGATGAATGTTCCTACTTGGCCCTGCAAGTTCCTTTTCCTGGTCCTAATCTAGTGCCTCCAAGAAGCCCAGAAACATTTTGCCATAGATTGTGAAAGATTTGAACTCACTAAATGGAAACAAAACACTTTTAACCTTCTTATAACCACTATAAACTTAATACACTGCCTTGTATAAAAAATGACAAAATAAAGTAGATTCAGATAATATAGTTGATGAAAGAAAATTCTAACTTCAGAGCTGAATGACATTTTTTACTAAAGACTTACCCAGCTTCATGCCCTTCAAATTCTCTGGCCAGTTGAAAGAACTTGCTAATTTTTTTGATCCAGCTATGGTCCATGGCTTATTGACTTCTCCATAGGCCACCTAAAGTGGGTTTCTCTATCAACTTTCATGTTATTCAGTTAACTCAATGGATCAACCCACGTTTATTTTTCAGAGTTTTATATATGGATCGGATCACTGGAAAGACCTCTGAGTTGTCTGAGTTTTCTCAATACAAGTAGGTCATCAAATGGCAACTGTAAATTGGAAAAAAAGGAAGGATTTGCTTAGACTCCATAGTTCTTTCCTTGGATTTGGATGACATCGTCCATCACCTCCCTCTTGGAATTGTCCTCTGATCACCGCATTGCTGAGGAGAGCTAAGTCTCTCATAGGTGATCATCACACAATGTTGCTATTTTTGTGTACAATATTCTATTAGTCCTGTTTACTTCAGGTTTTTCTGAAACCCGCCTTTTCATCCTTTCTCATGGAAAAATAGTATTACAGGCAAAATCTTGTTCAGAGAAGTCCCAGTTGAGGGGTAGTCCCTCTATTTCTTTGTCACTACAAAACAATTTGTCATAAATAGTTCCATAGAAGTGGATACTTTTCTCTTTTTTATAATTTCTTTGGGATACAGCCCTGATAGTGATTTTGCTGTAACAAAAGATATGCTCAGTTTGATTATTTAACCTTCTTAATGGTTAGAGAAGTTCATAACTCTACCCACAGGCCCTTAGTGTCCCAATTTTCCCATGTCCCCTGCAACACTTATTCTTTACCTTTTGTCACATTAACTCTCAGAGAACAGCTCTACTGACGTTGATAGTCTTGGAGATTTACTTATCTAGGACAGTGCAGGGATTTAACATTGAGATGTTGTGACTCACTTTGGGGCATGTAGTATGAGTCAAAACCATCATTCTTACATTGAGGCTGGATAGTAAATGATGTCTTTTTGAAGGAACAGAGGGAGAAAAGAAGGAAGCAAGAAAAAGCAAGGAAACACAAAAAACTATTAAAATATATAAAAAGAAAAAAGATTAGAAAAGAATGCAAAATGATCATTTTCCTATATTATTGTTTAATGCACTTTGTGAAAATTATATTCAAATTCTTTGTCAATTTCTCCTCCACTATCCCTCCCCCCCCACGCCCCCAAAATCTCATGAGAGATCATGTTTCTCTTCAGGTCTTTGGAGAGATCTTTAAAAAAAAAAACTTCTGGCATTCTAGAAACATAAATTACTATACTTTTGATTGAAAAAAAAAAACGGTGGCCATATTGTCAAATCCACATATGAACAATATTCTCCATTATAATATAACTGAGAGTTGCTCATCCAAATTCCATTCAAAATCTCCAATGAGGGAATCACATCAGTACATCTGCCCATCTGTCCATATGTCCATCTGACTCCACGGCTAAACCATTCCTCTTTAGGAAAGGTTCCTTCTCTGAAGTAGAAATTTGCACCTTCTAGATTTATGACCTTTTCTTCACTTATTGAACTTGGGAATTTGTCCTGTGTTATGGTGCCTTTCCACTGTCCATTATATTTCAAATTACCTTGAGTGTGACTCAAAATCTCATTTGCTGGCCCTTTCAGGACCCAAGGCTTTAGTTCATCATACAGGTGACTTGAATTCACCAATGGCAACCATTTTCGTTGATTTTTCTAATCTCTAGTCTGGAACGTCACCTCTCAAGGACGATTTTTGTTCATTTCCCACCAGTCCTAATTTCTCTTTACTTGGAAGAGGAAACAGAAAATTGATGATGATGCCAAAACCGTTCTGTTTTATGTCTAATGCTAACTAGGATTTTTATACAACTTACTATTCTCCAGATACTGAACTAAGTATATTGCAAATAGTAACTCATTTGACCTTAACAAAACCTAAGGATTGATGCTATCATTATCTTTATGTTACAGTTGAGGAAACTGAGTCAGAGATTAAGTGACTTGTTCCAAGTCACACAACTAGCAACTGACTTCCAAAATTCTATCATCTGCACCCCTAGCGTCTCCAAGTTTTACTGTCAGTTCTCATCCATCCCAAACAACAGTTAAATCTCTTCCTAGAGGATCCCTTTACCACAGTTATAGTTTCCCAAAACAAGCACACCAAATACCAAATTAAACAAATCTTTCCTGTGGCCAGCTTTTGTTGTCACATTCTGAAAATTCTATCCACTGGCCTTGAATGATGGTGCTGACTTTTCTATTCTACTGCCTGCTCTTGATTTCGTGTCCTGTTTCTAGGTGAAAGTCCTTCTCTGTTTGGAGGAATATCCCCTAGCCCTGAAAACCCAAAGAATGAAGATACTTTCCTTGAATATATTCATCTTTTCTTGAGTCTGAGATAAATTTTAAGTTTGATCATTGATAACTAACCTTCCTGTAGCATTTTAGGGAAGAGAGGTGTCACAGTGGATAGATAGAGTGCTGGATCTGGTATTAGAAAGACTCACTATCTTGTGTTCAAATCTGATATCAGACACTTGCTGACTTACCCTGGGCAAGTTATAACTATTTTGCCTCAGTTTCCTCATCAGTGATCTTTGTCCTTTGTCTTTGAATAAGACTATGAAATCAGGGAGGTGATGTCATGATAAGCATGTGATTTGAATTTGAGTGAGGGGCTGCTTCCTAGTCTCCAGTTTCACTGTCTCCTCCAGAATCACCTGGGTCCAAGGGCCAGATATGAATCAGGATGACTGGAGATGGCCATGGATACAAGGTAAATCAAAGTTAAGTGACTTGCCCAGGATCACATTGCTAATAGTGTCAAGTGTCTGAGGATGGAACTGAACTCTCTTTGCCTTGAATACTGCCCCTTTTCACCCCTTACATTTTAAATCCCTCAGTTCCTTCAGGACTCATCTGAAATTTTGCTCTCATATTGCCCTTGCAAAAGGATTGTGAAATCAAACTTAAATGGCCTATAATTAGAGTTGTCTGGACTTCTCCATTTAATCATTCAATCACAAATGGGAGCTAAATATGAATGGGACCCAGGGGACCTTACTTAAATAATCAATCACAAAAAGGAATTTCAATTGAGTGTAATAGGAAGAATGATATAATTAGCTGAGGGGGGAAAACTGTTCCTGATGTATGGGTTTATATAAAAGAGCAAGCCAGTTTGGAAAATTCATTCCTTTAGCAACATAGAAGCAAGAATGGTTCTAGAGAATCTCCTGAGAGAGACCTATATTGATGAGGACTGGAGGAGTCTCTAACTCCCTCTCCCTAACAGAGGAGAATGACTGTGAACTTCGGTGGCTCTTGTGACTCAAATCTCTCTGACAACCAAGCAGAATGCTTAGGACCAGAGTAGTGACAGCAACAGAAACCAAGAAAATGTCGATATTTTAGGGAAAGACTCCCTGGAAGATCAAAACCAGTCCAACTTTTACTAAGGAGAAACACGTTGAAGACTCCAGAAAACTGAATTTGGGAGGATCTATAAGTTATTCCCCTTTCTATAGATGCATTCTAACCTTGAACTCACTTTTCCTTGGACTACAAGTGAGTATACTTGTGGAGAAAGTATCCTGAAATTCTGTGTGTTTTGGACCACACTGTATCACCTTAAAAGGTAATTACTTCTAAGCAAATAACATATATTTGCTGATAATCATAGGAGAGGCACTACATTAAAGTCAAATAACTGCTAGCTCCAGAAAAATTTGGCTTCCTTCTCCTTTTTGAGAAACCTGAGGGGAGGAAAGAGCAACTGACTTCTGGAGATCCCATCTGCCACTACTGTGTAAGTGAGTCGATGCTATACAGACCTTTGATTCAGATTATATACAGCTTTACGCAACAAATACAGCAGTCTGGGTTTTTAATCCTAGAGGACTAAAGGAGGCATTTTTGACCAAGAAAATCACCAAAGCAGTGCTTTAGAAAAAGGATTTGACTATGTGGAGGACAGATTGGAAAAGGAAGAGACCCAAGTTCAGAAAACCAATTGAGATTATTGAAAAAATTATTGGAACTATGCAGTTGAGAACCAAAAGAATGTATACATTATGATGGAGGTTCTGAGAGATTAGAAACCAAGCAGCAGGGAA